>NC_066313.1:101570970-101618470 GCF_022539315.1 Serinus canaria | reverse complement strand
AAAAGCACAGAGGAAAGCAAGCAACTCGCCCCTGCCTGCATGTACCTCCCTCTCAAGGATGTGCTAAACAATCTCCAGAGATCTGGAGTTGTGCTGTGCAGCAGCAGCAGCAGCCACAGGGCTGAAGGAGCTGAGCTATGGAGGGTGCAGTGCTGGGGAGAGGGGGGCTCCAGGGGCAGCTCCCCTGGCTAAGCATCACCACCTACTGCTCTGCTGGATTTTCATCCAGCTCTCTGTCCTCTCTCCTAAAAGCAATGTCCTCATCCTTCTTTCTCTGTAATGTACAGTACAGTTAATTTCTAAACAATCACTACAGATGAGGTGGCAACTGTCAGATCTGGTCAAATGTCCTCAATGGACATGAAATACTAATTTAAGGTAAGCAGTCGTTCAGAAAATTTTTTATTGGGTACAGCTCCAACACAACTGAAATTTAATATAATATTACTAAAACCTACTGAATCGGGAAATGCCCATACAGCTGGGAAACCAGTTAGAACCTTAATTACAAAAAGCAGAGGATTAACCTACAGCATTCTGGGTTTTCATAATTTGTTTTAATAGTGATCCCCCCCTCCAAGAGATACCTGGGTTAAAAACTCCAAGACATGTAAGAGATCTATGCTACACAGGAATATTGTAGCACCAAATGAGACATTCTTCTGTACATGATGTACCATGGCAATCTAAAGGGTTTTAAACCATGTATGTATGTATGTATAATGCATCTGACATAGCCAGACAGACTATGAGAATCAGCTCCATCCCACACACAGCACAAATCATAGCTGAATAATGCACACAAATTAATATTTTTGCTAGAGCTGGGATTTTCAAGCACTACCTTTAGGGTCAAATTCTGATCCCAATCTTCCAAACCTTTAGTTTATCCAGTGGCCCTGCAAAGAATTTTCTTGGCTTTCTTCCTATAGCTAAATTTGATTCTTAATGTAGCGCTAGAGGCACTAAACCAAAATGCTGAAAAGTTTACACAGATAGATGGATTCAGACAAACTTTCTTATCAGAGCAGCAAATGCCGCTCTCAAGCCTTTTTTTTTTTTTTTTTAATAGTAATTCTCCAACAGAATGTACAGGTTTTGGGTTTTTTTTTTTAATTTCTATTTTTTAAATGACAATCTTTTTCTAGTTTGACCTATCAGTTAGAAGTGGTAATGAAGAATGAACTCACCAGCCCTCCAGACCAGATAATCCTCAACAAAATACCAGAAGTAACTGGATTACCACCAGCAGTTAAGAAACAACTTACACTTGAGCAACTGCCATGTATGACTATAAAGAAGGTATAGCATAGAATATAAATGTAAATTCGGTCTTAGCTCTCCTCATTTTTATGTTGCCTAACTCTCAGATTTATAGTTTAACTTGGTTTTAATATAGTTTTTCAACTCTGAAATTGAAGAACTTGAATGAAAAAAACAGAGATAAAGAAAGTGAAACAGGGAAAAGTTGAAATGCTTGCAATACTTTCAGAATAATATGTAGGCTTCTTCACAGAAAAGGAGTTTTTAGAGAGGCTCTGAAAACCATTCTGTATGTTTTGTTGCCTGCTCTGAAGGGTTTGATCTTGGGCACTAAGACAAAAATGAGTGAGCAGAGAAGCAATTTGCCAGAGAATTGTAATCTGGAACTTCTTGCAAACCAATTCATATGAATCACTTATACTGAAAAGCAAGTGCTTTCAAAATTTCAAATTACTCCATTAATATTACTAAGAGTACATATACTTAAGGCTGAAAATTCAAAGGTGACAACATTACTATGTACTTATAAATAGCTCCCTTCAATATAAAGCCAGTATCTTGTTATAAGCTATTCTTTGGTGTACCACTCAAACTGAAAAGAAAAGAAGTGGATGAGGGTCAAGCTCCAGCTTAACTAGTCCTTATTTAAACTGTGTTCAGTTCAACTTAGTGTTTACTCCTCAAGGAGCCCTAATAGTCACCCCAATTAATGTTCCTTCTCAAAAAACCAAATAGCTGATTTCACAGCTTAAAACACCATTTTGCTTTAATACTTTTAAAGCATTTTGTAGACATCTCAATCCTTACTTTTACATTTTCTTCCTCAAAAGCTTGCCTCATGTTAAATATTTTCTAGAAAACTGAATAATAAGGTTGAGATCTGTAAAAATAAGGGTGTTTTTTTTTTTTCCCATTCAAGAGTCAGTTCCCTCCATTGTCTTTGGCTGCCAAAGATATTGGCTCTGAAATTGCTGCACTGAGTATGCTTCCTGTATTGTTTCCTGTAGGTGGCTCTTTAGTGAGGAGTTCCACAGCATTTAACCAAGTGCATGTGATAATTTTCGAAGTTGTATCTCCAAAATACAGACCAAGAAAAGAGAACAACTTTGCATAAATAACTACACGTGCATAAACAGCTACAAAAAACACCCCAAAGGATTCAAGTTTTTTCTCCCATCAGCAAAAATATTAAATGCAGAAACACATTGTGACCAAATTCCAGAGGTTTCTATTTCCTTCTGTTCTGAATTCATCTAACTGGTTTTCTGCATTAGCTACATGTAACACTTGACTTCAAGTCCTTCTGATAAATCATTTACATACAGAGTCGATGCAAATCCATGTAACCAAATTCTGCAAGTTCCCTTGTAGAGAGGTCTGTTGATGTGCAATCAAAAAACAAGGAAACTTGCACAATTACACCTGCAAAACTGAAATTCTACTTTAAAAAGGAAAGATAAAAACAAAACCAAAAGGAAAAAAGGGGATCTTTTAAATTTAGATATGATTATAATTACCTTAAGTATTAAGTGTTTCTCATGGAGTTACATTCCATTTTTATCTTGAGAACTCATCTAGTGCTTGTCTTGCTTTTTAAATCACTATTATTAAGGTTACCTACTTAATAAATGGTGTGTGTGTGTTTGTATCACTTATGTGCTTTGCACTTCAACTTTTCAATCATGTTGCCTGGTGGACATAGTTTTACTCCCCTGAGGGAGATGGTCCTGCTTTTTTTTCCCCTGAACTCCAGGGACAAGCACCCTTCTTCACTTTTGCAGTCATTCAGTTTCCATAACAATCATTCAGAGGTATTCTCTTTCACAAGGTATTTACCCAGCATGGACACAGCTCTGATAAAAAACACTGGAGAGAACAGTTCCCCTGACTCACAGGTGTAAGTCTGAGCAGTAACAACTATAAGTGACCCATCTGCAACACCCTTGACAGAAAAATCTAGAAGCTTACAACATTTCTACTGTTAAAGCTGCAAACTCTCAATGGCTAAAATGCCACTGGAAGGGAAATGCCCATCTTTAAGAAGGGCCACTAATTTTGACAAGTGTGCACTTCCACACTGCCACCTATTGGGAGATTTTCAAGAACTTCATAAATATTAGCAAATTCTGGTGGAAGGTGTTTCTATGAGACAGACACCACTCCCGTCCCATAGAAAAAGAACAACTTGTGGATCAAGGGGAAGAATTTGAAAGGTGTACCATCAGTGCTGCCTACCAAATGCCTAAACCTATTTCCTCACCTCCACCATGGAACACTGCAGTACTACCACACTTACCAGGTTACAAATACCAAGTCTTTTGAAAGCTGGGTATGTTATTTAGATGCCTAAGTGCAAGGCTGAAATTCACAGCTGAATCTGCTCTTTCACCGTCCCACACGAGTTGCCTGGGGCTGTATGTAATCTGCAGTCCTACACCCCACGGTGTCACTACCCAGTGACAGATGCAGAAGACTGCCCTGTTAGAAATGACCAGAACATTATACAGAACATAACATAGATTTTTCAGGGATGCAAGCAAGTGAAACAAGTATTCAGGCTGCTTCATGGGTATTATATTATTCATAAAAAAAGATTCAGCCAACTCAGCCAGAGGCGAGTAAAATATCCTTGCTCTTTTAATTCCCACCACCCATAAATAATCTTCCTGTTTGTGTTTTATTGGAAAACAACTGATTTAAAAGTCACCTAGTGCTATAATCCCTGCTTCACAACTGCCATCTGTCCTGCAGCGGGAGTAACGGACCCTTTCATTCACAAGCAGAGCCAGCAGAATAAAGAGGAAGAGGAGGAGTTGAAGGGGAAGAGAGAGAGAAAGCGGATAAATTCCGTTTGTGCTATTAAAAAAAAATAGAAAAGTGAACTCAGTGGTTGAAAAGTGAAGATAAAAAGATGAAAACAGTAATCTTGCTACAGAAACCAGAGAATTATGTTCTTGCTCTACCCCTCTTTTTTCTTTTTTTTTTCTTTCACACCGTACAAACTGTAGCACCCTGAACAACTCACTCCCCTGCTATTTCCAGCACTTTAGAGAAACTTTTCAACATTTCTGTTCGACACATATTTTCAGCAGTGAGGTGAAGACAATAAGTAAACAGGTAGTGAAGGGCTATTTAGAGAGCTGGTCAGTCACAGTAATAATAACAACGCAAAAAGAAAAAAACCCACACAGCACAGAACATCTATCCTATGCGCTGTAGCCACAGACAACACATGACCTCTGACAAACAGTTTTCAGAGTAATTTTAATGCTACTCTGGATTTAACTTGACTAACTGGTAGCAATTGAGCACATCTTTTTTTGTGGCAGCAGTTATCTAAAATGCTACAATAACAGCATCAAAAGTAGAATGGTGGAAGATTGGTTTTCCATTGTGCTGCTGAACTGGCATAATGCCCACTTTAAAAGCAATTCGCTGCTCATCACTGAAATCTGGCAGACACGACACTAAATGCCTTGAGAAAAAAAAAAAAAAGGGTCTTGAGAAGGGGGAACCACTCCAACCACCAAGCAAAGAAAAAGGAGACTGAAAAAAAAAAAAAAGGGAAGAAAGAAAGCAAAGAATGATGAATCTATGTAAGAAGAGAAAATTGCAAAAATAAAAAGTTTAGCACTGCATGCAGACTCAACAGGCACTACTTAATTTGCTTGAAGATTTTATCGCAGGCTTGCATTAGTAATATCAGAGCAAAACAAAAGCAAATATATATTTATGTCTGTCTATTGTTCTGATGAAGTGAAAACGTACTGAGTTACGTCAATCATTTGTCAAACACATCTTCCTAGTTTTATTTACCACTAAATATAATGAGTAAATATGTGATAATAAAACTCTTCTTTTTATACGGACATATACAATTTTTTCCCACAACTAAATACAGGTAATGATTTAGGAAGCTTTCAAAATGTCTTTTTACTGTCAATAAAACTAATTCTATTCCCATTTTCATGTTAAAAAAGGGCTTTACAAATGAAAATTCAAATTAAAATTCTGATTATAGTGTAGTGTGACAACACCTGTATTTATAATTTTACTGTCAGCTAGCTCGCAGTGTTTAACAATAGCTTGAAGCAGGAAAGTAATTGGAATTTGTCTGTAACATGCCAGATGACGACACTGGGCACTTTGCTGTGCTAAAGCAAATTTGCTTTGATGACAAAATAACCTCAGAAAGAGCGGACAGCACCCTCCACCATCCAAAAGGTTAAAGAAAGCTATCCCTGACCCAGGGACAAAAACCATCTATGGTAAACCAAACCAGCTGAGCAGCAGCCACAGCCACCAGGGTACCCCGGGGGCTGCCTGGCCTCTCCTGAACAGGCATCTCTCAAGTCCCTCCCTGCAACATTCACCTCCCAGCAGCTCTTCCAAAATGGTGCATTACTCCAACATCAGCCCCAGTGTAATTCAGAAACACGGGAGAGAAAGGAAGCAAAGGACAACAGGCTGGGGAGAGATGTTAACACAAGTGCTGCAGTTCTGTGGACTTCTGTGGGAATAAAAAAGGAAGGCTACAACAAAAATGTGCAATGCCACTGTGAACATGGAAATATCCTGTGTCCTGTGTTTTCATATCTCCCACACACATACAAGTACTGACTGGTGTATGCTGACAGGCCAGGTGAAAGTTAGGACACAAACACATACACTTTGTAAGAAAAAGGTAAAAAAAAAAAAGGCAAAAAAAAGTGCCTTTCAATCTGAAGATTTCAAAACTTAAACACATGCCACTCTCCACACACAACTTGTCTGACTGAAGTCGACAAATTAAAAGCCCGTGTTTTTCATTATGCTGAAGACAGAATAAAAATAAAGAAAAGGAAGCCACATAAGAAAGAAAAACAGAATGACAGTGATGTTTTAGTTTACACTAGATATGGCAACACATACAAACTGTCAAAACTATGGAGTGAAAAAAGCTGTTATCAAGCAACTGTCAAGAGAGTCCTCTGAGATTTGGAAATCTTGTGTTTATTGTAACTACTGCACATTACACAAAGAAAGAAACATCCCTCTTCTTACCATTGCTGCTAAATATCATGCAAGAGAACCCAGACTTCTCCCTCACCGTTTAGATTAATTTTTTTTTCCTGTGCAATTCTGTGCTTGACAGCACAGGGCCCCTCCTTTTTCAGGTTTTTATTATTTGGTCAAAGTTCAGAGAGAAACTTGAGGTTATATAAAACATTATTTCATTTTCAAGAACTGTCAACACCCATTTTATGTTGTTAACTTGTTGTCCATCATTTAAGAGTAGAACTGTTGACACCAAAATACACAGACTAAGGATTTCTCTCTTAAAACACGTACATAGAAAGAGCAAAGATAATGGAAACAGTTATTTTACTAGACATACTAACAATTCTTTTTCATGTATTTTAACATAGTGACTAGAAATGAGTCAGTTAACTGGCAGCAGGTTACAGTAATATTCAAAGGTTTAGTCTGAACGTATTAATGCACATTTTAAATTGCACTTTCTGATTATAAGAAAAACAACTACCCCTCAGAGAGAAATCCCCAGTATCTACAGGGTTTCAACAGAGCCTTCAAAGTACTGGTTTGAGTGACAGCTTTCCATGATTGTGTCTCAACCAGCAGCAACATTCCAACCATGCTGGTACCTGGTTAAAAACTTGTGACCAAAAACCAGATTGCTTTTTGCTTATTACTCACAATGCAATCACATTTATTATAATTTCTACACTTTGGGTTTATACAAAAATCATCTTTATTCTGAATCACCAGTTTTACAGAACAAACATCTGATGAAATCCCAAGATTTAGCCTGAAGTTCTTGAGAAACAATGAAGCCTTGAATGTGTTTGACAATGCATGCTTTTATGACTGCATTGCTTCTGGGGAGGGAAATGTTGTACCCAAAACCTCAATGAGGGAAGACTCAAATATTATTTGAGCACAAGAGCAAATTATCTGTTGCCCCTGTGAAGTCAATGAGCCCACAGAGAGTAATTTTAAATGCCTCAAAACTGATGTTATTTCATTCTGAATTTGTTAGGCATATCACATCATCTCTGTAGATCTTCATGTGAGCTGACTTGCTAGGACCAAGCATCAGCTCCTGTAGGAGTTACCCACAGTGGCCACCACTCAGCAGATAACAAACACCACCTGGGAATCACTGTTCCTCTGTTCCTCATCCATGCTGAGCATGGACTCTGACACAGCCCAAATTCTCAAACACACAGGGACACCTTCACATTTTTGAATATATAGATTTCTCTTTTTTTTTTTTTTTAAGTCTTAAGAGCACTTCTTCAAAGTGTCATAATATTTATGATCATTGGATGAGAATACTTGAACAAAAATTCAGCCTGAGACATCATACTCCCCACAACTACCATGACCACTTAGGTATAATTTTATATCCAATGATTGGTTAACCTATATAACACTATGACTAACACATTATCTCAACATAAAACATAAAATAAAAAATAAAATTGTTGAGAAACTTAACAGTAATGATTCTTTCCCACAAAACACTGCATTGTTAGGTGCATTATTCCCTAGCTTTGACTCTCAAGTACTTCCTCCTCCTGGCTTATAAGAGTTTTAAAGTACCATAACAATTACTGCATAAACAGCTCCAGCTATATGTCCATTTAACACAGTCTTTTGAAAAATATATATTAATACCCTAATACAAGCTTGCACACATGCTCACACAAAACATAAGAAACAAAACAGCACTCTGATCCTCAGAATTTAATGACATGAAATAAAGCTATTTTCAAGACCAGCAGAGTTGTAACACTGCATAGATATGATCCATATGCTAAAAGTCTATTCAAGTACTTACTGCTCCATAAATAGAAACAGTTTTGTCAGTGAACTGCAGCAAAAAAAGAAAGACTATATGGAAGGTTTGGTGCAGAGCAAGGGTGAATCGATGAACAGTGCTGGGATTCCACTATGATTAGATTTGGGATTATTAAAGTTTGTAAGAAATAATGAAGTTAGCCTGACTCATCAAAGTCTTTTCATCTTATCCAGTCTACCAAATATCCTTTGGAAGTTAAAAAAAGCACTCTGAGAGCTGTATTTTAAAAAAGTCAAGTCTGACTGAAAAGCTCATCTGCCAAATCCTCTCCTTCTTCATATACACTTCTAAGGGTTAGGAGACAGAGGGAAAACGGATGAGAGAAAAAGAGAGGGTCATTATAGCTGAAATTCAACACATTGAAGTTGGCATCATCAAAATAAAGAGCTCCTCCCATTAATCATGAAATTTAGAGTACTGGAAGATCTACCAGACCTATTTTACTGAACAGGAAAATTCAGTACCAGAATATTGTTAAATTGAGTTAGCATTATCAGTGGAAAAAATATGCTCTATTTCCTATTATTTATGAAGCCCTGTTCTTTTCTTTCTTACCAATTACATTCCCTATCATTTCCAAAATATACAAACTCTTTTCAATCAACAGATTTCTTTATTACAGTGTGCTGCATGCTTGTTACTGCCTCTTTTCTATATTGAACCCTTGATTGGACAAGCATTTCGAATTTAACATGGACTGTGATTGCACACATCAAACAAATTAAACCTGCCAATCTCTTTTTGGAGGATATCCTTTATATATACTATCATTGAAGAGGACCCCAAGCACATTTGCTTAGAAGAAATGGGGAAGGAGGAAATATTATTATGGCAGAATCAGAAGACATTTATTTCCCCAAGATGTGTAACTGGCCCTGCATCCTCTCCTTCCTGTTTTCCAGTGACTTATTTTATAACAGAAAAACATACTTACTGACTTTCTCAGTGTCTGTTTTACAGACATCAGTCTGTTTTTCCTTTAGGAAAAGAGCTAATCATCTTGCAAAAATCAGATGGCAGTAAGAGATGAATGATCCAGTACCCTGAAACTGATTTTCCTTAGGTTAAGCAGTTGTAAACCCAGATAAAACAGTTCTTTGTAGAGTAACAGAACTAAAATGCATTGGGTAATGCAAGCCTGTTAAAAATGAGACTCAGCTTTTCAGAGCTTTTGACTCTGCAAGCAGGCAACCAGCAACAGGATGAGAGAACAGTCTTAAGCTGCACCAGGGGAGGTTTAGGCTGGACATTAGGAGGAATTCTTCATAGAAAAGGTGATTAGACAGTAGGAGAGAATGCCCAGGGAGGTGGTGGAATCCTTGATGAAACACCACCATCCCTGGAGGTGTTTAAAAAACAACTGGACACGGCAGTCAGTGCCATGGTTTAGTTGGCATGGTGGTGTTTGGTCAAAGCTTGGACTTGATCATCTTGGAGGTCTTTTCCAACCTTAATGATTCTATGAAAATACTGGAAAGCATTTGCTTGAAAGAGGCAGTTCAGGGATGTGTTGGGTTTAAAATCAAGGTCAAGTGGGAACAAGTCTAAAAACAGAAAAGTAAATAAACAGAAAGCCCCTGCAATATCAGAAAACAGAACTGAGCAAAGTCAAGACAATCAAGACAACCCAAGGAATGTGCAAAACCTACAGAATAAATTAGAAAAAAATTTAATTAAGATACCTGTCAGCAATGCTTGCCTAAAGCATTCACAGTTCTTTGCACTTATTAAAACTTAATATAAATTTCTCTTCTGCAAATGCTCATGAAACTGATATATATGCTTATCTGGAAGACAGCATCAGTTTCCTGCCTTATCTGAATCATCAGGGAAACGGACTATTCATGCTGCTTTTTCAGCTGCTGAGCTGTAAAATCTTCATTCAGAAGATCAAGGTGCTGCACTCAGCTTTGCCACCATGTTGCACCATCATACTAGACCAGCTGGTTAATTCAGGCTTCATTTTTTGTCTGCAGAACAGGTTGGATGGCACCTCCTCATCAGAGCTACTGCTTCTCTTGTACTACAAATTCTATAGGTAGGAATGGTCTTAAAGATTGCCTGTTTGTGGTGCACCAGACCTCCAGATAGCAGCAGAATACAAATAATAATTGTGATGTGAAGTCAGTCTCCTGAGAGAAGAGGTAAACCAGATACCACATTTCCAATTTTTGTTTCAGAGGTGTCTCTGCTGGCATCTGTATTTTTGATGGCATAAAATATTCCTCTTCAGCTGCTGAAGATGCTCAATTCAGAGTAGCTATGAATCATGTGAGGCACTTCAACAGCAGTTTGAATACTATTTAAATTTGGGCAATGTTCATTCTCATCAAAAGCTCACAAGTCTTCAAGGGTGAAAGCTCTACTCTTGTCTCTCAGAGACAGAGGAAAGAATACAATGGAAGACCTGGATCTGGAAACTAAGAACTTACATCTGCAGTTAGAATAGGTTTTCAACTTATTTTTGCTGAAACTACTAAATTCAGTTTTGATAGCAATAGGGCAATCAGGTATCTATCTATTCACATGATAGAAGTCACCTGCACAAATGAGATGTGCAAAACAAAGATAAAACCAAAACCAAAATTAAAAAACTGCTAGATTTCTTAAAAGTTGAATTAGAAAGCTTAAAATGAAATTTAATGAAGAATCTCCTGCTCTACTCGCTTTCACTTGACACAGAATTTACACCAACAATGTCCTGAACGCCTAGGTGTTGTGTGACTATCATGAAAAAGACAAAAATCAGAACAGTGAAGATTTACTGCAAAAAGCTAAAAACACATCTAAGCATTTAGCACTATCTCATTTAGTGAGTTACACGTGGGTTTCTGCCTACCTGGCACTCCCCCCTGCAGAGGTTGAACTCCATCAGCCACACACCAAGGGGCACTGAGCTCTAGAACAAGCCCAGCACTCGCCCTGTGGTACAGCCCTCCTCACCAGGAAACCCCAACCTTTAACAGGATACAGCCACACTGGATAAGGTCTAATCTGCACACTCAAAAAGCATGGCAGGAAACCTCAGTCTGAGGGAAATGGAGATGTTAATGCTGAAGTTTCCAATACAAAGTTTCCAATTGCAATTACACCTTCAGTTAGACACCACTTCATAGACAAGGCAAGGGGCAGGATGCAGGAGGGCACACACCATTAATGTCACCACTGGCTATATGGGAAGGAAGAACCTAAGGGTTAAGATGAATCTAAAGGTTGTGTGAAGAAATAATTTGTTGGAGATCACCCTTCTAACTCAGTTTTGCTCTGAGCCTTGGAAGATGTAAACATGCTGTGCCTAGTAAAATTGTCTCCACTAACACAAATACAGATTTTTTCATGCGACTAAACTGTGAAGGTCTTTTGACAATACCAGGTACTATTCACAGCTATAATGGTTTTTAGAACACATAATTCACTACACAATCACAGGTTCAGGTGACTAAACACTCCACAATTTAGATGGTAGGAACTGAGCAGGAAAATGAACTTTGAAGCACACTCAGACAAATCTATTGCTCTGCAGATGACAGATGCCAGTGTCTTCTTAGCAATGCTTTGGATTTGTGACACTGAAGAAAATAATATTTCTGTGTTTAATTGCAAACTTTATGTGAAGATACCAATTAGAACTTCATCCTCACAAAAAACTAGTATTGCTAAAATGAAATTTGTCTAAACAGAAGGAACACAGAAATTATTTTAAAATATACAAATAAATATATATATTGAATATTATATATAGAAAAATAAAAATTATTATTCTACATATAAAATATATAGAAGCATTGAATTTAGAAACAAACATGAACACTCTGAGCCAATGAAAAAGCCTCAGAATCAGTGCTGAGAACTGGCTAATATTGTTATTTAGATTTTAGTAAATATTATGGCATCAGTTTGATATTGGAAATTGTTTCCCAAAATCCACATTAAGCCTCTAGAAATTATAAGTATTCTACATAAGGATTCTAAGGTACTGTGCTCACACTCTGTTACTGAAAATGCTATATTCAAAATTATCATTCAGACACCTGAACCACAAATGTGAGCCTAAGCTGGTCAGAAAAGACACAGACAGAGAGGTGCATTCCATAAAGACAGTCAGTAGTGTGAGGGACACTTTGATGAAAGTTTTGCTCAAGGCATTTAATATACACATTTAAAATGGACATAATTCCTTTGTCCTGAGAACACCTTTCTGACACTGAGCTGGATAAGGAAGTCCTTTTTTATGCCAAGAAATAGCTTACACTACTGCACCAGCTAGTGCCATTTGCATTATTAACTCAGTTTCTGCAAATGATTGTAAGTTCATCCAGCTCATCTTCTTGACCATTACTTAACAAATCAGAGTTTAAAATAAGAAAAGCCCAAAACAAGGTTGCAAAGAAGTCAACATCCAGATATGTCACATATGTCACTGAAAGAATTTATTCTGAGAATAAATTTATATGAAATAGCTAAGTAAAGATTTTGAGTGCAGCTAGACTTGAAGTCCAGTGACAAAGTCTAAGCTGTAAAATCTATGAAGACAACTGGTAGATAACCACAAAAACCCACTACAGACACTGAAGTGATTCAGGAGAACTGGAAACATCTTGCAACTGCTGCTGTAGGGACCACACAAAGGCTACAGCTGCTTTGTACACCTATGTAAAAACATGTATAAAGTGAACTGTCTTTGCAAACCAGTATTCTATGATAATCTCTCTTCACTTTATTTCTTGGTCATGGATCTCCTGAAGGAGCAAAACTAAACCTTTTTGAGAGTTTAACTGTTACCTTGAAGCCATTGCAGTTTTTCCTCAAAAGGCATAAAAATGTTTACTTACTCAAATCCAAAGAAAAATGCTAACTAAGGCTGATTTTAAACTGTTGAGAGTTGGCATGAAACTGATTCTGACCAGGTTATCACAGGAAACATTTGCTTCAGATCCATCTGGCTACTTGTAAATCAAAGGGGAAGCTAACGAGGTAGAACTCCAGCCATCCACATCCAGACCCAGAAACTGATGCCTTCACTTTTCCCCAGATTAGCAGCTTCTATCTGGATACTGAGGTGCATCTACTGCTTTCCCAGAGGATTTCTAGAAAGGGAAATAGTCATACACAGAACACCACAGCACTGTAAAATATTTTCAAAATGAAGGAATAAGCAATAATTTTTTCTGTGCATAGATTACATAAAAAGCCTGTGCAACATTTTTAAAAAATAATACAAGAATCCCTGTTGAAAGCTACTATGTAAATACTATTCTTTTGTATTAAGCTATGCACAAACCAGAAAAAATTATTATGAAATGTGAATTTAACCACTTTGTGAACACCAAGTATTCACAATGCTAACTTCCAGGACACTTACATCTTAGCAAGTACAGGGAAATCACAGATTTATTTTCAAAGATAATGGTACAGAGAGGGATGGAGGGAGTTTGTGTAAAAATTTATTCTGTCGTTATTTCTATTGACTTTCAACTAGAAGGTTCTATGCAGCTTCTCATACATTACAAGAAGGTGCTAGTTAATAAAACAGAAGAAAAAGCTTTAAGAAGCATATTTTATTATTGTGAACACTGCAGGAGAACACTCAAATCTGATACCCTGGTAGGAACAACTTCATAACAATGCACTGCCATATCTACGTGTCCCATCCCTGGCAGCATCCAAAGCCAGGCTGGATGGGGACCTGAGCAGCCTCAGGTCTGATCCAGTGGGTGGCATCCCCGCCCATGCTGGGGACTTGAAAAGAGGAGATCTTTAGGGTCCCTTCCAACCCAAGCCATCCTGTGATTCTGTGATAATGTCTAATGCATGCTCCTGTGCCTCAGTATTTCAGAATGGGCAGTTCTGTGAGCTGCAGGCACCAAGTGCAGACCAATTGCACACAAATGTTTCAATGCAGGGGCCTAAACTGACCAGTAAGGACTTGAACAGTATCAAAAATCAAAAATCCACACACAACATTGTGGAACTTGCTCTCAGAAATCAGGTATCTAACACTAACAAATTATGCACCGATGACCTTTGGAGATGCTGAAGGTACAGTCACAATCATGCATTTAAAAAAAACCTGCTTTTCACAATAATGGGTGAAGGTACAAAATTAAATGAGGCTTGCAATACAATCAGCGTGGTTGGCTGCTTTAATACATTCCATTTCAATTTAAAATCACCCCAAGCCAAGAGTGACGAATCTAATTTGATCAGTTGTTCATGAAAAACACTGAAAAGAGATGTAAGCACACCTATCAACAGCTGGTAACATGGCCTGCTTTCAAAAGCAATTAATCAGTTTTTACAGAACCAGAAACTCTTAAAATATTCAAAATCAGTTAAAGCCACATACTGTTAGGAGAGTGGAAAGGAATTCTCCTAGTAAGAGCACCTTACACATCAAGTTATTGCTTAAACCCACAAAGCCAGAACATTCAAATAGAAAGGCCAAATCTCTAATAAGAAGGTGCAGTCAGGTGGTCCACTAACAGCAATAACCCATTGTAACTCCACTTCAAAGGCTTGACTACTCTTTATGATGTTTTTCAACTGTATTTTATACTTAACTGGGTTTTACTGAGTTCTTGCTAATACTAAATATGCATATTTGTCTGCAATAGAATAAGTACACAGATTACAAGTAACTTTAAATCCTGTCATACACAAACAATACACACTTTCAAAAGCAGAAGAAGCTCCCATGTAATTAGAAATACACAAATTCATTACTTCCCACTCAAAAAATACTGAGAACAATGTTGTCTTATCTATCACATCTGTCATACTTGCCATGCTCTACCTTTGTGAATCCTGATCCTGGAGGCCCCACAGATCTCTCTGGCTGACAAAAGAAGCTTCAGTAGCTTTCTAGAAGCTACTGAAACCAGTTCTGATTAATGAGACTGAAACTAACTTACAAATGGAACAGCACTGTACCAGAATGCATCCATTCAGTCATTTATTAGCATCTGCATGAGAGGAAATTTTTGAAAGAGTTTCAAATCCAGCAGAATTATCCAAAACACAGCTTGGATTGTAACAGGAGATGACTGGTAGACAAGCCTTTTCTGGAGAATGATGATCTTGTGTATCAGCACATCATTGCTGTTGGAAGACTTGGAATTCAATTGCCATTTACTTACTCAAAGCGTTACCATCACCGATTTGAGGAAATGACTTTCCTATAACATCAGGCATAAGGACAACATACACAAAAGTAAAACAAGACACCTGAAAGGAAATTGCACTGTCAAAAACAGTCACTGAAACAGCAGAGATTACAACAGACTAAAGCATCTGCTGCTGGCACAGAAGATCAGCTATAAACAAAAGAAAAACACCATTTGTGATCTAATTCTGGATGAAGCATGTGACCAAAATTAAACACTGTTGCTTTTCTTCACTTATGACATATCCCACAACCTTGGTAGAAGAACAACCCCCACAAGAGACATTTAATCCAAAAAGGCTTGAAATATCAACAGAAAAATACATATTTAATATGTATTTATTAATATCAACTTATTCATGACTTTTGGTTCAAGTATTTGATAACAGCTAGCTTTTTCCCAGTTTAAGCTGTAGACTGTTAGCTACATATCAACTTCATAACAGCACCTTTTTTTGATCATGAGCTTTTGTTACATTCTCAAAGGTATGAGATATAATTCACCATCATTTTTCACCTTCATCTACCTTCCACAAAATATTTTGCAGATTAGGAGGCAAAGCAGATCCCCAAAAACCAGAAAAAAAAAGATGAAGATAAAAGTGTATGTCCTTTCTATCTGAAAGGGAACCTGTAACACTGAAACAACCCCCATTTAATGAAATACTGCTCACCCTTAAGTAAATGCTTATCAGACTGTGAGGAGCAAACCAATGTAAAAATCTTAGTGATATACATAATTCTAGGAAAAAAATCCCACAGATCACAGCTGCTTGGATACATTTCTGGGATGGGTGCCCAATACAGGATTTTTTCTAACTGCATGCAAAGTAATCTTTCATCACCCTCTAGAAGAACATAATCAAATTATACAGTAGCTGCTTGCAGGGGACTCATATCCATATATACATCTAGAGGTAAACAGCATCTCTCTGTGTACTAAAATGGAAAAAACTACCAACATACTGCCCCTCCTGAAAACACCATGTGCTTTACAGAAATTAAGAAAAAAAAATATTTTCCCTTCCTTCTTAAACTTTAAATTTTCTCCTTTTTCTCCTGTTTTCTCCTTTTTTTCCTGTCAGACTAGTCCTGCTGAGCATTATGGAGGCAAACTTCCTCAGTAAACAGCCCATTTTGTGAGTCATTGCTGCTAAGGTCACCTGATGTCCAGCAGCATTACATTCTAGGACCAGGAACATCCAACCCCCTGATGGTTACAGATGCTGGTTTACAAACTCTGTAAGCTACCAGTGCAAGGGATGGGCAAGAACCATCCCAGCACACACTGAATGAGGAACATCTTTCCTCTGTCACACAGCAGACAGCGACCAGAGCTGAAATACTGCCTCTTGTCATGGTGCAGGGGAACACTTCCAGCTATGGTCATGTCAACAGGTACGAGATAAATCAGGGAAAATTAAACCATTCCTGGCAAATTAAAGTTCCTGGTCCCTAATTTAATTAGATTTTATCAGTGATGAAGGAATCCAATAAATAGTTAGTCATTCACATGGAAATGCATTAAATAACTCAAGTTCCACTGCTGGTGAAGCTTATACCCTCTCCAGGAAGGCAGCTTGGGCTGACTCCTGAAAAGCAATCTTTTCACAAAGGAAAGGAGACAAACTACTCCCTGCCACCTTTACCTTGCAATGCTGGGGAAAAAGCAGTGGAGAAAATGAAGAATCACCACAGTTTAGCACTAGGGAACATCACCCCTGTTCTAACCTAGTGTACAGTAACTTCAAGAAATGCATTACTCTGTTTTAACACACTGGCCAATGTAAAAAGAAAATGAACACCAAACACTTTAATTTTTTTAAACAATTTTTCCTGTTTCTCCCTGTGTGCTCATCCCAAATCCTCCCAATTCTTCAAAACACACTAAAGTGGATAAAATACACACCTGCAGCTATTCTGATACATTGATCAAAATTCTTTCTTTTCAAAGACCCCCACCCACACAATCTACTAGAGTCTGTACCCTCTATCTTGCCCTCCAAGAGCACGTGGGATGAGCCATTCTGAAACAGTGAGATCACAGCCTCAGCTGCCACAAATACATCAAGGGCACAACAATATCCTCTGTCCCAATGATGCAACCAGCTCCACTACCAGGATGCCAACACATTTGTTTTCTTGCAGCCCCCCAATTCCCCCACCTAGGGAAGCAGGTCTGCTGCTCATCTCCTTTTGGTGAAGTCAGCAATGCTGAACAGAACTCAGGAGATATGCATTCAGCAGAACAATGGATGTGAAACAAGGAAGCAGGTTACTTGGGTACCACAACGTTAAGTACTTTCTGACAAAGACTGCATTAGCAGATGACAGGAGACTGAACACACAGCAAACAAAATGCTTTGTAGATTTTTCAGACCCTGATGTTGCAGTTGATCTGGAAGAGAATGTGCAGAGTCCCTCAGGCAGAGATAGCCTTTGATCTCAGTGTACTAACTTGATACACTTACAAATCTGTGAGTGCCTTTTGTCTTCTGCCCTTCCTAAAGAGGGTCTACAAGTAAAATAATGGATTATCTGAGGCTGCTCTGCCATAAGAAAATATATTTTAAAGGCCCTTCTGAAGTCAACTTTGTAAATGTATATTTTCCTTTTTCATGCTTGACATTCAAGCAGAAGGAAGAAAGATTATGTGCTATGATCTGTAGAATATTAAACTCCTCCCCATGATAACTTCATCTGGAGTTATCAAAATCCCTGTATTTACTGAGTATGAAAAAGCAGAGGTTGATGGGAGCTGGCTTTTAACTGCTAGAATCTTTTGTGGGTAAAAATAGCTATTAATAGATAACAACTGTTCACCTTGAAGACTGCAAATTAATTTTCAAATGACCCAATACAAGAAGTTTTGTCTCTAGATTTGTCCCTTCGAAAAAATAGTACCAGTGCAGAACTACAACCTCTGCTTCTCTACAAATAACCACTAAACAACAGCCTGCTCCTGTGACAGAAGCCAGAACTCCATTCTGAAATGGATTTTTAACTGGCTGGTTTGCAGACCTCAAGACAGGCTTTTCTACAGGGGTGATGGAAGTTACAGTTTCACCTCCTCATGATGAGATGCCTTCTCCAGAGTCAATACAATTAGCTATGCACAATTCAAAAATAGGTTATTCTGGGATGCAGAAGTGATTCATTTCAGAACACACTTTTCTCACTTTGCTTTAGCCAACAGAGGTTGTTAACTGGAGAAGGATTAAAAAAACTACTTTCATATTACTTTTTTATTCTTTGGTAAAAAACCTCGAGGTGACTGGAGTGCTGTGCACATCAGTTTTTCACATCTGGCATCTAACATGGTAACATGCTCATGGTACAATTTTTCCAGCGTTACTGCTGTGTAGATCTGAAGTAGTCACCACCCTGGACCTCCTTTATAACCAGCAAAACAAGGAGGCATTTCTCATGCGGCATTCCCACCAGCCTAGTACAGATGAGATCAGCTGAGCCATGTCCTAGAACTGCCAAAATTCTCCCCAAAATATAAAGGACCACAGCCTGATAAAGTCACATGCAAATGCTTGAACTGTGAGACCTTAAAGCCAGCAGTGATGAAGTGCAGTCCTTTGCAGAGAATATTCTCCACTGGTGATATTTGGTGTGGAATGTCTGCTTTGCTTTACTGAGACAGAAAGAGAACAGCAAAGTCCCATCTGACACAGAATTTACAGACTCAACTACCTACATAACAAGGAAAGGAGTGTGTACACAACAAGCTGAACACAAACCAGGCACTTGCAGGAAAAAGGTAACAGCACCCAGGGCTGCAACAGGCAGAGCATCACCAGCAGGTGCAGGGAGGTGACCCTTCTCCTTTGCTCAGCCCTGGAGAGAAATATCTGGAGTGCTGGGTCCAGTCTCTTTTATTAAAGGCAATGTCTGTTAGCTGAAAGATAAGGGGGGCTTCTTACTACATAAAAGGCCTGGCACTGGGGTAGTTTATATTATCTTTATAATTGGGACATATTGCTCTATAGAGCTTTGCTTTATAATGGAATGTTTGTTTGATCTTCAGGCATTCCTTGGGCCTCTCTTGGCTAGGCACACTTGAGGACACAAAGTACCCATGTTGCTGGAAAATTTTAAATGCAAAAATTTAAGTGTAAGTTCAACAGTACTTTTTTTCTTGAGTGCTGTTTGTAGCTCTCAGTTTGAAAAGAATTTTTAAAATCAAAGTATATATACCAACTTGAATTATGCTAAGAACATGGTTTATCATAATAATGGCCTTCAAAAATGTGCTATTCAACAGAAATACTGGCCTACTCCAGACATTTCAAAAACATCAGCTTGCAAGTGTTGAAGAAACTTCCCAAGAAGGATGTACTCCATCTGTAAAAGTGCTGATTTCTGCAAAGAGAGATTTCCTCCCAAATCATATTTTATGTTTAGAGGACAATAAAAACCCCTTCTTTGACATACTTTTCCAGAGTCTTCACTGTACGCATCCAGAACAAGATGATACAAAATTATATTTTCAAGCCAAATCAAGTCTAAAATTCTTTTAGAGATGACTAATGCCAGTCTAAGGCTGTGCCCATGACTGTGCAACAGCTTTCAGTAATACATACACAGAGATCTTATTTAACAATTCCCTAATTGAAAAAACTTTTCACAGGATAACAAGTGTAATGAAATGCAGTTTAGGGAGCTCCCACTGGAAATGCAAGACCTGATTTTAACCACACTGGATTCAAACAACCCATAAAAATAAAGGCTACATTTTGCAATGACCTATTTGACTGTCTAGCTGTACTGTAAATTAGTTTCATTTACTGTTGCCTCTATAAAATCCTTTAACATTTCTGTTCCTCAGAGCTCTCACCCTCATTATCCATACCTAGAATTTTGGGATTGTTCTTTTCAAATTCACTTCACACATCTGTTCTGCTCTTTTATGTCTTTTTCTTATTTTGCACTAATGCTCTTTCCTCACAGAATTCAAAACAAGCATTTCTCATTTCCTTTACAAAATACCACCTGTTTAACAAAAAATTCCACGTGAATCCCTGTGGCAACCTAAAAAAATGTTGCCTTGGTTTTAATATTTTGTTGGGCCCTTAATTACAGTACCAACACAGTGCCATGGATTTGGCTGGGACAACTGGAAGTTCTTTAACCATCTCTTAAGAACCAAAGACCAAATTAAAAACCCACAGCCCTTTACAACCACTATGCTACAAAAAATGCTCAACAACTCAAATCCCCTCAAAGGGAAACATAATTTTTGAAGCATAATGCTGAGCCACCAATATTATTTCTACAGTCAAGGGTAGAGGCACACAGACAAGTAAGTGCAAGGCTTCCTGACACAGGAGTGTGTAATGTAAGGCTTTACCATGGAGTATTGGGGATAAGGATTATCCCACACTGTAGTAATCTGTGGTTGTATCTTGCTCTTCTTTCTTTTATCCTCATGAAACTTTTGCAAAGTCTGAGTGCACTGTCACCTTCCTTTCACATTTATTTTTTGGTAAAGGATGCCAACTCAAGAACAGCCTAGGGCTGTCCTGACAGTAAATGCCTGGAAGGACAGGGGTCTAAAACATGCAGCAGGTGGCAATGGACGCTGATGGTAGCAGGAAACTGAAGGGTATTTTCAAAGGATCTCTGAACAGTCTTTGCTTAAGTAAAAAAAGTGTGAAGATGAGGGCTCCTGAAAGCCCAGCATGATGATCACTTCCTAAGAATCTATCAAAATGATTGTATTTCCCCTCTAAAAAGCAATTAATTAATAGAAGAAAGAAAACCAGAATGCACTAAAGGGAACTTACAGGAAAGATGGAGACTGTTCACAAGAGCATGTAGTGACAAGACAAGAGGAAATAGGTTCAAACTCAGAGGGCAGGTTTAGATTAGCTATTAGGAAGAAATTCTTTACTGTGAGGTTGGTGAGGCATTGGCACAGGCTGCCCAGAGAAGTTGTGGATGCTCCATCCCTGGAAGTGCTCAAGGCCAGGCTGGGTGGCCAATCTGGTCTAGTGGAAGGTTCCCTGCCCATGGCAGTGAGGCTGGAGCTAGGTGGTCTTCAAGGTCCCTTCCAACCCAAACCATTCTGTGATTCTATGCTGGAAGAGCTGGGCAAACCCAGGACCTAAATGGAGTGGGAAAGTGGTTTTTGCCAAGGCAGAAGAGATGCCTGGAAATGGAGAAGCAGCGAGAGCAGCACTCAGACACATCAGAGCTGCCCCAAAACCCAGACACCACAGGCAAAAGTGGGTCCTGGAGGCTCAGGTTGAAACAAAGCATATTTGTTGCCTCTATGGGTCCATGCAGCATTAGCAGCCACTTGCAGGACAGAGAGCACATGTATGTATCAAAAATCCCTTAATAGAACAAAAATTATACTTTTTTGGTATTTGGTAGAAAATACTGACATGGTAATATGTTAATAGACTAAATACTGAAATAAAATGCATGTTTTGTCTAAACAGGAGCTCCTGACTGAATATTTCTCTTGTTCAAAATTTGCCAGAACAACAAAAATAAAACAATAAAAGAAAGCCAAGTCTTCAGACGGTATTCAAAAGTTCAAAAAGGCATGGACACTTCATTGTAATTTCTGAATTTTACCAGAGTTCCTGTTTTTTGGGAAAAACTGAAAAAGATTTTTAATTTGTGTCCAGGTCACCTTTATGACTGCTTTCACCACTCTGGTACCTGAAATAGGGCTTAAACTGGGAAACACCTGATAAATCTTTGGAGATCAGAAATGGAAAGAATAGGAATAGTGGCTTTAAACTTGCATCCCAACTCTCAGAAACTAAACCTTCGAATTAGAACCTCTGTTTCTTTCTCTTTTTGGTTAGACTGTGTCATGAGAAGAACAGCAAAGCTGGCCAAGGATCTGGTCCATGACTCCTGACCAGGAGCAGCTGAGGGAGCTGGGGGTGTTAAATCTGGAGACCAGGAGGCTCAGGGGAGACTTGGCTCTTCGCCCAGGCAAGCAGCAACAGGACAAGGGGAAATGGCCTCAAGTTGCACCAGGGGAGGTTCAGGTTGAATGTCAGGAAAAATTTCATCACTGAAAGAGTGGCTAAACACTGGAATGGGATGCCCAAGGACATGGTGGAGCCACCATCCCCAAGAGTACTCAAAAAACACATGGCACTTGTTTCCAAACAAGAAGCTATACTTTAGATCTCTTAAATTAGGTAATACTCAAAATAACTGAATTAGTCTCAAGTTATCATGCCATTGCATTCAGGATAACCAATTTCAAACCCATTAATTCTTGTACAGTACAAAATTTAAAGTATGAAATATTCCACATCACGTTCCTGGTCACTATAGCTTACCATTACTCTTCAAAAACATGGCAGTTAATGCTTGCTCTAAGTATGTTAACTACATTGGTTTTGGTCACTCACCACTATTTTTCATTAAGTACATTTTAAACTACAGGCTCAGCTCTATGAAAAAAACCCCAAACTCTCTGATGCTTTTTTGCCCTCCACGATGGCTAGGTAACAGAATCTCAAATTAAAATATTAATCTGACAAATGTGCTACTTTTAGTTTATGGAACATACATTGTCACATTAGAAATATAAAACAATACCATAACTAGCTAAATGTTTTAATTACAAGCCTGTAAAATTCTATTAATGTCAAATATTATTTGTTTTTATAATATAAATAAACTAGCTTAGGCTGTCACTCATTTCCTTTTATTCATTTTTTGTTTTGTCTTACTGCATGCATCTCTCACAAAGTGAAAAATGTCTATTTAAAGATAAATGGAAATACTACAGTAAGTAACGTTTTCATGTCAAAACAATTACATTATTATATTCCGAGTTAAATAATATAAGATAGGAAAACATTTTGATATGCATTTAACAGCTGTAATCCTTGCAGGATCCAATCAACTTCTTCCCAACCTGTTTGTGCCAGACAAAAACAAAGAGCTCCCTAACCTGACCAGCTGCCCCTTGTACCCATCTCAGTCCCCTCCCAGAAGGGGGACAAGCCAAGACAAGAGAACATCCTTCTGTAATTATTTTTTTGAAGGCTGAACCACATTTTGGCTTGTCACAGATGACTAATCATTTCTCAAAAGACATTAGACTGCAAGATGAAATTCTCAATCACATTAGACTGAAACATGACATTTGGTAGGTGGATTGTTAGAATGAGATCAATGTCAAAGTAACTGCAAAGGTCACAGAACCAGCGTGGCTTTGCTTAGAGAGGGACTTGAAAACTGCAAGTGGAGGCTCTGTCCACGAGACAGAGAGGTATTTCTCTTCTGGAATATTTACTCCAAACACTGTCTTGTGCAGTGTTTCTTATTTTCAAGGCATCTACACCCATGGCTTCAAGTGCCCAACTGCCCCTGCTGATCCAGAAATACATCAGCTGAGGTCAGTTCACACCACCACAATTTTCTGATGTAGAGATGGCAAAAATGTAACACTCCTTTATGGAAGGCAGTATTTTTTTATTTAAATAAACCAAATTTAAGCTGCATTTAGACACTTCTTTGTCTTGTGCTGCATTTTTATATATATATATCATGCACTATTTTTGTGCCCCCTATGGAATAAAACAGAAATTTTCCATTATGCTATTCTCTACATGGCTTACTAGTTCCTAATAAAAAGAAGAGATTACCTCCATCCATTTCTTAGAGAAGAGAACATAACTATATTTTCATAAAGTATTTGATAGAAATCCTTTGTTTGTTGAGGATACAGAAAGATATTTCAAAAGAAATGTCTCCTGTGCAGTTATTATACTTCAGTGAGTATAATAATTAACATAATTTTATTTGCAGCAATAATTTAAATCTTGGAGATTAAATAAGGCTCCTGTTTTCACAAATAATGACTCCACGTGTTTCTTTTAATGGTCCATATAATTTAAATGGGTTTGGAGACAATTTCTCTTTGGGACTCATATACTTAGGAGATGTGAGTTGAAGTAATTACATTTAACATCAAGAAGATGACATATTCACACCAACTGCAAACCCAGGCCAAGTTTGGGAACTAAGAACAGCTTTTGGCAAGTATTCAATAAAACAGTTGCCTTATGTAACAAGCACAGAAAAATTACACTCTGATACATGTGCAACACAGTATTAAGTCTTGAGGTGTTCCAAAGAAATTTCAGTATTTCAGTGCCCCCGTTTCTTCATGTTTCCTTTTCACCACTTCTCTTCTGACATAGCTTACAATTTTCTTCCTTTTTATTAGTATCACAACTAGTGTTCACTTTTTAAAAATTATCCCTTTCATATTAATTCTGCTTTCTGTTACTGAAAGTGTACTTCTTCTTGGTGATTTTAATACTGTAACATAATAAATGAATGCTTGCTGTCATAATGCTTGTGAGAAAAAGCTTTGTATCTCTGATGCCATTTTAATACATCACAGTGGTACAGAACAAAACCAGACCACCAAATCTAACACTTTACAGTGCTCTTTTTGTTCAAACTACTAAAGGTAGCACATGATTTATTTAACATATGGAAAATATAGTAACTATCTTCTTTTAATATAACACCAAGACAAAAGAACAATTGATTGTCCTGAATATTAATTTTACTATTCTATAACATGCAGTAAACTATTTTTGGTTTCAAACTGTATGCTTAGACAAATTTATAATCAAGGCAATAGTAAGTAATAAAACAACATACAGACATAAGTGTATATCAATACAGAAAAACAATTTTTTCAAAACCACTTCTATGCAATAAAAGAAATCTTTGGACATGAGAAATCAACTGCATTCCCTTTATCTTTTGTGGAGTCAAGCTTTCACTCCACATATACATGGCCACAAACAAACTTTCTCAAGTATCTTTACACCTGACCCCAAACACCTGAACCAGACACCCTCGACCAGATTACAATGTCCCAAAGGTCCTCACTCAAACCATGCAACCTCCTGGGTGTTCAGCTACAGAGTCTTTAAATTTAAAGACACAAGGTACCAACAGCAAGAATTAAGAAGCTCTACATTTGCAGACAGCAGAGTTGAGTTCCCCAGCCTCCTATCAAGGCAAGTCATAATTAAAGACATGGAAGCCCTTCCAGAACCCTGCCAAACCCTACTGCCCATGTGGAAGGGGAAAAGAGAGTGCTGGTGTGAAGTACAACACTGCACACCATCTTCAGTAGGTCACTGGTCTTTTAAATAATCTCTAGTGAACAAATAAGATTTCAGAAAGTTTTTAGTAGATAATTACACTTCCTGATTTTGTAATTAGTGGAACTACATGTAATTACATAATAATTATGACGGTAATTACGTAATTAAGATGTATAATTATGTAGTAAAAAACATTATGGAAATAAAAGCCATCAACTGTATAAGCACAATACATTTTTAAAAATAAATTCTGTATCATCTGTTTAAAGCTACCATTTTCCTCAAAATATCAAAGTGATTATAAGCCATCACTGGCAAGTTCTAAAATACATTTCTTATGAGACTTAAAAATCATACAGATAATTGTATCTTTTAAAAAATCTCTTTAAGCCTTAGCTTTACATTATCTTTCTGATGTCTAGGCAGACATACTGAATGCACTTTACAGAGTTAAATTGTTTACATTTATATTTCCAATTTCTACTAAAATAATTTTTTAGAAGTAGCACTGATGTCAGAATTCTAGTATCTAAAACATAGGAATTTGTAACTTTTTTTTAGCACCATCAGATCCATAAAACTTTTGAGTCTTCTAAAAGGAAAAGCATGCTAGTCTTGCACTTGTCTCTACAGAAAAGAGCAAACTGCTGTGAAAAGCTGAAGTCACTAAAACGCTGTCATTTCTGCAGCAGAACTGACCCCCATCAAAAAAAAAAAAACCAAATCCCAAACTTTACTAAGGAGATGAAACCAGAAAGACAAAGGTCTCTATAATAAAAATGTCAGTGCTTCAGACAGAAAAGAAACAGTGAAGAAAAAAACTGTTTTAGAAATATTTTCTGTTTAGATAACTCACAAGAGAAGTGATCAAGGAGGAGGCAGACGAACCCGAGAGATGACACCATTGCATGGTTAGAGATGACAAGCTGACCTGCACCTATTCATACTTCAGTAGGAAAAAAAAATTCCTGAAGTGCAAATGAGAAGGCATTTCTGTTCACTTTTTTCCACATCCAAAAAAACCCCATGGTCAAATAACCATTCCAATTTATGAGGAGTCAGAAATTAGCTAAGTCACTACTTCATCCCATCTGCAACATTAATACAATGTGCAAGGAAAAAGAGTCTTCATTAATCAAAACCCTTTTTTTTAGTGTCTGAGCTACAGTAAATGCACTCCTCTCATGCCACAGATTTTCTACATTGTAGATAGAACTGTTTTAACTCATTACTTCTATTTATTTCCTTCACAAATAGAGAAAACAACTCCAAGAGAGGTGTACCAACCCATTATATTTTATGCTCAGAGTAAGGGTTATAGAAATGTACAGTGTTAATAGGGTTTATTTTGATTTTGTAGGTTTAACAAAATGACAACATGAACAGAAACAGAATGGAGAAAACATTACACTTAAGCTCTTAAAAATGTCTAACACCAATAAAAAAGGCAGGATCATTAGGGGAGGATAGCCTAGGATTTAAAGATTTAAACACATTTGCTATGTATTAAATCAAAAGGCTCACAAACCCTTTTGCACATAATTTTCAGTAGGTTTTGCTTTTCAAAAAAGTTAGATTTAAAAACACTCAAGAAATCTCAAGAAACAGTGACTGAAATTTAATAGAAAAAAGTTCACAAGTCTTTCTCTTCAAAACAACACATTAAGGAAAAACGAACAAGTGCTTTTGAAGAAAGACTCAGATTAAATTCTTGAAAATTATTATTTTACAGTCTCTTCAAAACAACATGATTGGAAGACAAAGTACTTGACAGCAAATGTGCAGAGGAGCTTTTATTTGCTTGGATGTGGAGATCACTACAGTGAACTGAAATCTTAGTGATGGTGCCTGGAGGTGTGATGCCATCAGAAATGTTTTGTTTATTGAACTGCTCCTTCTGAAAAGAGACAGGCCAGGATTCAGCTGCTGCCATCTCACAAATAAATGCACACACACAGCCACACCTGGGTAATTGATACAATCTCTCCTTATTGTCCACTGGAACTCACACAGAAAACTGTATCCCCTTTCTTAACTACTGCAACAAGTACTTTGCTGTAGTCTTCTGTCTGTATATTGATAAAAATGTGGCAAATTGTTCTGCTTTACAAAAAGTCTTCCATTAAAAAAAAGAAAATCACTTCAGTCTGGTACTTGACACACCAAGTTATGAACACACTGAGGAAAAACACTCTCCACTGAACTGACAGGATTCACACAGATATTCAGAGCTGATTTTTTTTTTTTTTTTCATCTAGGTCTAACAGCCCAGAAGTGTTTCTTTTTTCCCAACATAATTTTTTAGTTTATTCATCCATAAAGTAAAGTAGGGATTTTTGATGTTTGCATGGAAGGGTGGAGTGAGGTGCACACAAGAAGCTGTAATAAAAGCATGAAAACATCCTTTGAATATGCATTTGGTTTTACAAAACCACAGCCTGTAAGTATATGATCAAAACAATTACATTCTATTTCCACAAAGTGGCATATACTTCAAAGATGTAGGTCTCCCTGCTACACAGGAATATTTAACTGCTTTTCCCAAAGTTCTCTTCCTCCCACCTTCATTTTCTTCTGCTTACCCATTAAGAGGATATGCTGAGACTTTTCAGAATCAAACCTCCATGGGTTGTTAAATATATTCTGAGAAATAATCCACCAGAGCAGCTTTTCACTTTCTGTCTCTGAAACACTTAAATGTCTTGCAAACAACATTGGTGACCTTCCCTCTCAGAGAAATGGGACAGTTGAAGGGCAGTAGCTTCCAGCCCCTTTCTACAGTATGGAACAGACAAAAATATTATGACCAGGATCCTATTTCTCCAAAAAGATCACAGCACTAGAAACAGTCTCAGTGATACTAATGCATTGTGAATAAGCAGATTGGAGCATCCTTATCTTCTAGATGATGTCAGGGGAAACTGAACTGGAGACATCTGTGCAAGGCACAGTAGTTGTAGTGACTTTAGTCTTTTGTAGTGACTTTATGGAGGCTCCATTTCTCTTCACTTTCAGAGGTTTTCATTTTACTGTAGTAGAAGTAAAATGAAAACAGTAATATCTTTGAATATTTAACAATACCAATGTCTGAATGGAATAATGAGATAAAGATTACTACACTCTATTTTGATCTCCTGATGACATAGCCATAAAGATACATTGGTTTCCATTCTGAAGTTAAGGCACACAGAGTGAGCATACTCATGTATTTGAACCTCAGATGTTCAAAATCACTGATAGTTGGCCTATCCTTTTTCATCTATATGAAGAGAGGATGCTACTACTTAGCTCCTCCTGCACCTTTTCACTGCTCTGCTTGCTCACCTAAGTAGCAATGTCTGATTAAACCCACAGCCCAGCTTCAAAAAACTGTCAGAAAGTGCTGAAAATATGCTGAGTATGTTGCTACTCACAATAGAGCATTTTTTCCCTTTTCAGATTAAAAAAATAATTGACAACAAACAGCCCTTCTAGCATTACTGGTATCTTAAATTAGCAACATTAAAAATTAAACTGGTTTTTAACCTAATACTAACTATGCAACAGTTTAGAAACAATTTAGAAAGACAGCCCAGAATTTTCAGGATTTCACTTTTTGTAGTATGACAACAAAGAACCTTGCACTGTATCACAATGTCAACCTATTAAATTGTATCATCATAACAGACCTTAAACTTCCAGATGAAAGGAAACATCAGTTTGGAGGAGAAATGCTACTATTAATATTGGGACAAAAGACCCATAACTATATCATCCAAATATTCCTGAGTGGTATAACTGACAGCTAACTTCACCAGTCACTGTAACAAGAAAACATCACATAGACCACTCAGCTTATTCTTGATTCATACAGGAAAAAGAAGGAATAGTAACTCTCTAATGATTACAGTAGATGCCAAATAAAATATGAGTGAATGATGTTGTAATCACCACACTAGTATGAATAAGCAGAAGTAGAGTCTGCAAAACATATTAATTAATCCTTTTGCTGTATTCCTCTGTGGTAGGCCTGACCTACTGGAGGTCTAAGAAAAAAACCAAAAACCAACCAACCAAAAAAAACCCCAACAACCAAACACATAGAGAAGTGGAAAACTCTCCTGCTGCTCCTCCACAAAACAGGTCAGTAGTTGAAGAAGACTTAGAATACAGCATTACATGTTTAAAATATGTAAAACTCTCTAAGAGAACAGTGTATCACCCATCGTGCACAGAATAAGCTTCAGAAAGCAAAATTCATCTCAGATACAGCAGCTCTCTACAGTAAGTACAGTGAAAACACCAAACACCACAAGAAACTGTGTGCACAACTTGCCAAGCTGTGGAACCTGCATTGCCAGAGGATTTTTAAATTTAGCCCATCTGTAAAAAGTAGGCTGTGGTATTGATCCTCTAGCAGGGAAAGAAGCAGCTTGGATATCTTTTTGAACTCCCACTGACTTCACAATAATTATTTTAGATTTCATTTCAACAAATAGTGTGGGTCTTCAGTATAAACAGCTGAACAAACAAAACCTGTTCTGTAATTAAGATTCTGTATTTTGAAGAGGCAAGACCAGAAAATGCAAGTGAACTAGTAGCAAAACCTCAAGGTTCTGAATAAGACATGACTTACTTCAAACTACAGTGGAAAACAGATTTATATCTTCAATCTCTAGCCATCAAAACTTTTTTTCTTTTTAAAGAAGAACATTCCAAGACAAATAAAAACTAAAGCTGCAAATAGGAATAAACACAATCTACAAAAAAGAAGAACTGGTGTTTAAAAATTCAGGAAAAATGGCAATAAGAGGTAGAAACAACAAAGTCCATGCAATCTGGGCTTCAAGAAACAATGACCCAAAACAAAGCAAAAAATCTCTCAAAACTGAAATCAAAACAACAGTCAAGCAGTGGTTCAGTCACATAAAAAGAAGAGACTGAAAATACCAAAGACATACAAAACCAACATTTAAATTGTGCCACCAGTTTTGATAAAAGGAACTGATCACAGATCAAGGACAAAATGGCTTGTGAAAGATGGCATGGAAACAAAACCTTTTTTGTTACAAGGGAAAATAAACTCTAGCTTCATGTTATAAAGGACAGTTCACTAGATTTCCATTTCAGACCCACAACAAAAATTGCACATGACAGTTATTTAATCCTACATAAAGAGTAGCATATCAGTAAAATATGTTACAAGAAAACAGAGGACACTGGAATATATAAAATAAAAAGGTGGCACAAATAGACATGAATAATTATTGCCAAATTCTGCATATACTGTGGAAAGATATCTTCCTGCCAAAAGAGATCTGAAAAATGGGACAGAATTATACATAGGTTTACCACACCCACATAGTCAATTGCTTTGAAGAGAACCAACTGTCAAAGGAAAATTAAGAGATTTAATTTATTTGGCCTTGACTCCTGCTGCAACACCAAGACTGAAATCACTGGCTCACTGAAGAAGATAATAAAATAATTTTCAAACAGCTACGAAAAAGAGAAAAATACACCATGCTGAAAGGTTAACTGTCCAAGAGAAAAAAGTCCTACTAGAATTCATACAATTCCTTAAGAATTACTCTGAAAACTAATTTTATTGAACTTAGCAGTCAGGGTCCAAGAAACATTTTCCCATTAAAGCAGAAGGTGGTAAATTATGTGGATTCAGAAGCCACCATACTATTTTTCAGAGAGAATTTATTAACCTTGAAGTCTAATATTACAAATGAGATTAAGCAGTCAAAAATTAATAAAACCAGGAAAATTAAGTAAAACAAGTGGCATGAGCCTGAGATATGAATAAACCCATGATTCTGAAATGATGGGAGGAAAAGAAACCCTGTCAAACCTCAGGATTTCTATCATTACAAGCTGATGATATGAACAGCTATGAACAGGATGTAGGTGGCTCAAGAAAGCATCACAAGATGTAATTCCAGCAAATATACAGACCCAGTGTACAAGACACTGGAGAGATACCATCTAAAATATCACATAATTTCTAGATTTGCATACTCCAAAGATTAATTCAACGTAGAAAAGACTGCACATAAAGGTGTTAAGAGGAAGAATCATACAGAAGAGACCAATTCTTCTTAAAGAAAGTTAAGAGTGTCTCTGCCTTAGTTGCAAAACAAAACAGAGATGTCATCACTGTTTCCAAAAGCACAGTAGAGAACATCAGGGAAGTAAAACAAATAAACATTTAGTGAATGGCCATAAAATAGCCACAAACACGTTAGAACATGAAAATAACAGTGGATTTTTAGTCATCACAGATCAATAGGCTGAAACACTTTGGAAGTGCAGCAAAAGGAGAACCAATCATAGGTTTCCAAATGAAGCTCCAGAAACTTGCAGTCCTGAAAAATGGGAATGCAATGGGAAGCTGTCAAAGGGGATTGGATGTGACCACCCATGACATGATCTCTATTGATGATTTCTGCTCTTATGCCCTTATACTGGGTGAGAGATCTACACACAGTTTGGTTTCAGCCACCAGCGGCATCCACTCCACAACATTCCTTCAGTACATCTCCACAGATGTATTAGACTGACATGGCTACACACTGTGGCCTCTCTGGATGTACAAAGCCACTGGGAAATGCAAGCATCAGAGTGAGTTCACTGACTTAAAGGGATTAGGAGAAGAAATGAGAACCTCTGCAAGAAGAAACCTAAGTGCAAGAGGCCAAAAGCAGCCCGTTTGCTTATTTGAGAAGATTTTAGCTAGGAGGTGACACCATTTTCCTTTCCATACATGGCTTATCAAAATAACACTTAGAAAGACTGAATTTTATATAATCTCTTATCACCACCCAGTAACTTAAGTGCAGATGCAGGGCAGGGGTGGGGATGATTTTGACAGCAAAGCAGCCATCAGAACACAGACAGTCCCAACAGCAGCCCCTTTTCCTCACAGGCACCTCCAGATCCACAGAGGACACAGCCCAGTGCTCTCTGTGGACATCATGCTTCAGTGGTGGGACCCAAACATGCCTTTTTTCAGAATTCCAAGCATTAGCCCACTCTCAGAAATGTTCTTCTGTCAGCTTGAAAATCACTTAGCTGCACAAAACCCATTGATCCGTTACAGCTTAGAAATGTTTTAGCTCAGAAATGTTATGGTAATTGGGAGAAGGCAAAAAAATCTTCCTAAAATAGGTTAATCTGTATTTTATTTTAGAGAGGTTTGAAGACAATTAGCATTACTGCCTTTCTTGTGTCCTCATTTTTTCTCCCTGATAAAAGCATCTCTTCAATACTAACAGTTGAATGTAAATTTTACTTATGCACATATTTTAATTAATCTATTTACTGAAGGTAACATGTCCTTCAAGCAAAGGGATTTCGCTAAGGGTGTAACACACAAGAAAAGCACATTTTCCAAAACACAGTAACTTCAAAAGCAGAAAGGGGGCATATAACATATTCTTAAAGTGGTGATCTCTGACTGAAGACTTTCCCCTTTACAGGGGATTTTTAAATTCATACTTCCTTCTGTTTTCTGTTTTACATTACAGCCTCATAGTTCAAATTTGAAGAGTACAGTAGGTTTAGTGTCTAGCATGCAAAATTGCTACTGAACCGTGGTTAATTAATTAAAAATTTACACGTACCTCTCTCTTCGTCAGTAACCACCTTATCCATCGCATAGTCCACATCAAAAATGTATCGGTAGAAGCAGAGCTGAGTGTACAGGGCCTTATCAGAATACTGTAATGTAAGAAGACAGCAATTAAAAACCCAACCCAAAAGTGTGTCTCTTGCACCCATTTCTAAGTCCACTATTAAAAAATGATATTTCTCTTTGGTTTTCTTCCAAGAGTTTATATGATCTACTCATGTCAGCTTTTGGAATTATTATTACAGTGTCCTTATTACACCTCTACACTTAACTCACAATTTACACCAAACACTTACATGAATCAAATAAACTTGTAAGTTCTTACAGAAACTGAAAATACATTTATCCATTCTTATAGATTCACATATCACAATGATGCCTTAGCAAGAAAATAGAAATCGTAGGAATGATGAGACAAAGGAATAACTTTGGTGCTTTAGTATATTGTAACAATATAATGAACTAAGAAAAAAATAATTAATGTCTATTATTTTATGAGCACAGGTGTTTGTCTGTATTCCCCTCCTCCAGCTCCAGCTGTGGTTCCATAATTTGGGAATGTCTCACCCAAATATGAACAAGTGCATATACACCTTTACAGCTACATCATCACCTTGCTGTACACATCTGTGAAGGCTACTGCATGTTAGTAATCACACATGCAGTTCAAAAATCTGCAGATGTGTACCTGTAGAATATGATACTCAATTAAATGGTCTGAAGGCCAGTTATGCCAAGCCCCTCTGCTATTCCTCTAGTTCCAAAGTGCCCACCTGGATGCTCTCCTATCACTGCCACTGTTCTGTGCTCCAGAAATTACTTGAATAGACATGAGATCCATCTAGACCACACTACAATTAAAACCTTTCAAGTTCATCTCCTGCACTTTTGTTCCTAATAACAACATTCCCCTCCCTGCTGTTTAAGATACAGAATTTCAGATACTGGCCAGCAGTAGTTTGAGAAGTTCATTACAAAGAATAAGATCATTTTAACAGCATCAAATTTGGAAGTAGTTCCCATTTTAATGTATTTTGTGCAGAGACAGACATACACAAACCCTCAAAGATCTTGATGAGCTATAAAACATAGGATGTGGTTAAACCAACGGAAAACTGCCATGCAGCATATCACTAAGAATGATCCTGAAAATGCAGTGGAAGAACAACTGGTAAATGATTTCTGCTTAAGGGAATTCTACTTTAACTTAGCTTTTCAGTCTTCTGCCCATTCAAGCCAAGTTTTGCTACTACATTCAGCTAATTTTACACTTCTATTGACATGCAATAAGTATCTGTAACTATTAAGCAAGTCATGTTGAGACATCTGACAACTATTGCTACTGCTTAGTTATTTTTTATATATTTTAACAGTATAGTTTTTTTCCACTTCATGTGAACCTATTTTAAAAAAAGACACACAGAAGCATATTTTATTCCTTATTAGCTATTCTACGATATGCATCATCATTATACTATTATACACCAGTTATTTTTAGTAAATCCTGATTACTGCTTCCTGAAGAAGAAAAAAGGAGGACGACAGCGATTAAGTTATTTGTTTAGTTTTTTAGATTCAGCTGTAATTGCTGGTACACATCTCCCTGACTGCACACATGAAGCAGGTTGAATAGAACACTGAAATTACCTCCTTCATAATAGTTTGTTTTGATAATGTATTGTGTGTCGAGATGATGAGAAACAGTTGCTGTCAATTTGATTAGCCATTATATTTTTATGTTAATTGCCATTATTGGGTCCATTCTGTTTAGTGTCACCATAGAAGCCATACAATGTTAGCATAAATAACAAATTGGAGTAAATTAGGAAGATATATTTTTGCCAATTCATTTTAATTGCCCCTCAGTCCTTCCGTCGGTTAACGCAGCTGTTGACCCATAATAAGCGCTAGGTCAATATAGCTGCTTGTCAATTCAGAAATGCAAAGTGCTGTGTTGCTGGTAATGGATATACAACAACCTTTGCCAGCCAACTGAAGCAAACGAATGACAACTCACACGAAAGAATAAAGCATCAGCTATAGAGTTTTGTGACCTGATATTAGTAGGCAGGCTAATTGAAAGTCACTGCTTAAATGGATAAAGAAAGTACAAAAATCAGTATGTAAAAATGTATACATGCACACATAGGCAGATATATATACACACGCACAATTTTTTTTTATTGATAATGTCCTAGTATCTCCTTCCCTTTTGCTTCCTGTATCTTACACTTAGTAACTGGTAAAAACCAAAACGTTAAGACTCTCATGCAATTAAGTATTAATATCATGGCATATTTATGAATACAAGGACAAGGCACCTTAAATTTGAAAGGACTTTAAGAACTACTTATATCACCGCTTCTTACATTTTCTTTATTTCTGACAACCTGTAGGTTTAAAAAAGGGAAAAAAATCCCAACTCCTGAAACTTTAAACCCAAATAATATTTAATTTTAATGGCCATTCTTTTGTGTTAAGAAAACCCAAGACCCCAGCATTACAGGAAGAACTGGAGCTAAATTTGTATCACCATTTATGCATTCTTTCTTCCTAGGATAGACTGAATGGCGAGAACATGAAAATAAAACTCTATTTCAAAGTCTTTATTTACTCCATGATGTTTGATTTCTTTATTTCCTTAAGAACTAAATTCTGCAGGTAAGTCTGCTTCTTTCAGAGCTTCCACTCATGGAAAGAACATTTTGTTCTTTTCATGCAACCAAACTATTTTTTAAAATTGCATTTAAAACCACAATCAACAGATGAAGGAACAAAAGGTATATATTTTTCATTCACAGTTATTCACTTCTTTGACAGAAAAATTAGGCTTCTAATATAAAAATAACAGATGTATTAAAAATAAACCATTGTGTTTATCCAACAAAATATTAATTTAAATCTAGGTTTGAAATGGTTGTAGAACTGTTTCCTGTAGCATCATGAGCCCAACTGCAAATCTCCAACTGCCTTCCTAGGAAGAATTTAAGATTACACAAGACCACGCAGCAGGAAACCGATGGTGTCTTAGAAGAACTGGTGAATTATGAACAATGGAAAAGAAAATTTTCCCATGACTAAACATAAAGCACTCAGTCATGAAAAGAAAATTATCTTGCTCAGCTACCACACACACCAGACAATGTCCACCAGGGCACACATAAGGAAAGGGGAATTCCCAGGAGCTCCTGAAGGACAGTGGTGCCTCCACAAACGGCCAAGTCCACCCTGCTTAAACACAACATCTGGCTCAGCATCTGCCCTGACCCTGCAGCTGCTGATGTTTGAACAAGGAACTGGGCTGAAGGGTAGAACCATCTCTTCTGTCTCACAAATGCCTAAAAACTCAGCTCCAGTGCAAGGTCCCCTTGCACACTCACTCCAGCCATACCAGACAGCTCTCCCCCCAGTCCAGAACAGCGTACTCAAGGAGTAAGGATTTTTCCAGAGGAAAGTGACCCTTCTGTAACAAGATGTGAGAACAGAAATTTGTTTTCTTAATCTGGAGAGTACAAAAATAGCCAGTGCCCACCTTTCCTCCTCTTTTTTAGAACTGCAAAAGCTCAACTTCCAGAAATTAAGGGGCCCTGGAAAGACTTAACTATTGGCTGCCATCTTCTTACCCTAAACACAATGCAGTTTTGAGGAGAAATCAAGATGCACAATCTCCAATCTCTCACTGGCTTTTCTGGTATTTAGGGAAGTTTGGTGGCAGCTGCATTAAGGTCTTGAAATTAAAAGGCTCCTCCCTCAGTGCTGGTTAGTTTAAATTACCCTCCAAGGACCTTCAGTTGGGATGCCTCACTGTCCTTCCTCCTGTTAAGAGGGCACCCGAGAGGGAAATACACCAGCCTCTAGAACCCATTCAGTACTGAAGGGCAGCACAGCAACCTAGAGAAATGAGGTCAGAAAAGCAATCAGGAAAAGAAAGAGGGAAAGACAGAAGGAAAAGCTGATGGAAATTCACAACAGCAAGGCAGCAGGAGACTGAACTAGTGATTCAAATGCTGATGTTTTACTCATCTGGATGCAGTGCTATTCCATGAAACACCTTTTAACCAGCACACAAAACCTCCCTATCTAAGGAGGTTAGATATGGAGATTAGATAGATATGGAGGTTAGATAGATATGGAGGTTAGATATTCATTTAAACAGGTCAGACAACTAGATGTCCGTATTTAAATTAATTTTAGAATCATAGAACAGTTTGGGTTGGAATGCATCTTAAAGATCATCTAATTTCACCGTCCCCGCCACAGGCAGGGACATCTTCCACTAGATTGCTTCTATGAGGTTGCTCAAAGCCCATTCTAATCTGGTCTGAAATACTTCCAAGGGATGGGGGATGCACAGTTCCCCTGGGCAGCTTGTTCCAGGGCCTACAACCCTCACAGTAAAGAATTTCCTCAGAACACCTAATCTAAATACACTCTCCGCTAGTTTAAAATTGTTCCCCCTGCAAGAAACTTCACTGGGAATTCCTGCATTAACCAAATACATGATGGTCAATGCTTCTTCAAAACTCTTCAGATTACTCATATTCCTCTGCAATCTTTCATTTATTCTCTGGCATCTCCCAAATTCTTACATTTCTCTGTAGTCCCATCACACTCATAACCCTTTAAGTCTTTTCTGCATCCTCACTTTTTCTGCCCTTTTGTTTTCTTCTACACCTGACTCTCTCCTATATCTTCAAGCCCTCCTTATGGTGTATTCTTTGTTCACTTTTGTGTCACCTATGGTTTTAAGGATGATAAAGGCGGTAAGAAATTAAATAAAATCTACCAAAAAAACCCCCACCATTTAGTTTGCTACCTCTAACAGACTGCTTTGCAAAAGAGATAATTTCCACAGGCTACAGAAGTTATTTGTATTACTTCAATTAATTATAATACAAAACAGTGGCACCACTTCATTAATCAGCTGCTTGAGAGAGTTACTTTTGTGAAAAGCCTTTTGATAATTTTGATTAAAAAGAATAGTGGCTCTTACTACTGTGGTAAGATTCAGTATGTCCATCAAACAAATCCTTAATATTTTAAAAACAAGAAAGAAATAAAAGGAAACAGAGAAGAAGTCTCTTGGCAGAAAAATGTGTCTTAGGAACTCTTACAAGGCTTAGATGCAATGGAGCAAAGCGTACAGGAAATACTTCAGTGTTTTGAGAGGCATTTCCTCCCCTCCCCCCCCTTAGAAAGATGCAGTAATTAAAACCTAATTATTATCTTCATTTTAAACAAAACCTAAAGTGAATACCAATTAATAACAACATACTAATGAGCATCTGCTGTGATGAAATTGAATATGAATGTGCTGCAAATTTCGGGTAATTTATTTTTTCGGGGAAGTGCCACTGGTCTCAATCTACTGCTAGAAGATTGTATAGACTGTACACATCTTCCATCATGTCTCTTATGTGCAGCAATTTTTTATTTTTCAAAAGAAAGGACACACTCAACTTTGTGGATGTTTTTATATCCAAATGCTATCCATGCTAAAATGATTTCAAGGCAATCAACTACTGTGTCATGTTTTACACACCTCACATGTTCTTTTAGCAAACCCAGGGCAGCTGCACTGCACACAACCCCTAGTCACCAGCAGATTCTGAAGGCAGATGCTCCTGCATGGCAAGAGCTCACAAAATGTGAATTCATGTTACACTAAACACTCATAATGCATGTGCTCCTTGCCTCATGCTGATGTATACTGAAGTCTGGTCTTTTTGTGCACCACAAAGCCTGGTTAAAACACAGGGCTAGTCTAAGTCAAATAGGCTGAAATAAAGTGCACACCACTTTCACTCAATTCCTTTAAAAACAAGAGAAGTTCAGTCACCATCTCTCCCGACAGAAGCTCTGGAAATCAAGTAAATAGAGAGGGGTTGTCTGTATGTGGTTTCCTTCTTAACCCTCCTAAGTGCCCACCTGTTCAATCAATATTGGGGTTTTTTAGTGATTTTGACTCAAAGTCTACTAAAGCAGTAAAAGAAAACTGAAATGGGCATAGTAGGATTTAGAAGTGATGAAATTTCCCCTAGCAGTAATGCTAACATGGACTGTATGACAAAAGAAGAGATCTTTACATGTACAAGCAGGAGTCAATGAAGAGGGAAAAAAGCCCAGCAGAAGACTGGACACTCTTGCACATTACAATATTTTTTTTTCCATTAAGTAATTGAAATGAAAAGAGCTTTTCTTGTTTTAAATAGTGTCTAGCAATTAATGAGAACATTAAAAGCCCTGCTCCTCTCTTCCTTGGAGATATGTTGCTTTTTAAACAAAAAGACTGCATGCCATCTATGCTTAAGAAACAGTTTCTCATTTTAATGGGATGCAACCTCTCCCATGCTGCTGCTCTTGTGTGTGCACTACAGCTCATCTGAGCATGTAGTAAACCATACCCAACTCACTAATCCAGCCAAAATTTCTCACCTCTTTTCTAATCCGGCAGAACTCTTAACTCCCCAAATTCAACTGCATCCTTGTGTGGTGAAGAGCTGGCACGAGGTGAAACAGAAAACTGCATGGTAGCTGATGTGAACAAGCCAAAATAACTGCTGCTATTAAGGAAGACAGGATGTTTCCTGCTTTTAGTTTTGGGCTTGAGTTCTGCCTTGCACCCAGCACTCAAACTCATCTGAGCAGCACAGTTATCACACCTGGCAGTGAAACACAAGTCTTAAGTAAGAATCACTCTTTTTCTGATGTGTGGGAATCACTTGCCTCACATACCTTCAGGATACACTTGTCATTGCAAGTGTTCTTCACTTGGAAATTTTCATCATCAATATGTTTATGACTAATTTTTGATATTACTAATATTTAATACAATTATACATGACACAAGCACATCAAACTTGTGACTGAGCCTTTAACAAAACCAGACACTATGTGCTCTGAAGTATCTTTTTTGGTAAGAACATTGTAACAGCAATTAGTGACTAACAGTAATGACTAATTGTTGGATGAAGCTCTGAGCAGCCTGGTTTAGTGAAAGGTATCCTTACCTAAGGCAGAGGGGTTGACAGTGGATGATCTTTCTTATGTTGTTCTAAAGGCTCTGAACATACACAAAACACACACAGTGGTCAACAACTGACTTACACCTGTAGTCTTAAATTTCTAGTCAAAGATACTTGTCATTGTTAATGACACTAGAAAGGAGAAAAAGGTACAGCAGCTGGGTTTATCAAATTAGGGCGTTGCATTCTAAATCAGATGAACAAAGTAAGTTTTTAAAAATTAACTTTGACTGCAATCTGCCTCACAGATCTGGAGAGCCTCTAGAATATTCATGTTCTCCCACTGAAAGCAGTGTCATTGTTTAACTGAGGAATTTGCAGACTAATCAGTCTGAATATCCATCCTACACTGATGCACTTTTGGATACAGATTGTACAGAAATTCTCAAAGGTTAAGGTTTGAGGTTTTCCATGCCAAACCAAACCAATGAGCTTTACTGGACACCTAATAAAACACAGATATGGCTCTGGAACCTGACTGTGCCAGCAGCACATACAAGCAAAACTACAAAACTGTATTCAACCAGAAGCATGGAACATTACTCTGAAGAATCACCACATGATCCCAAAATCAACTGCATTTTAAGAGCCTCTGATCAAGAATATTTGCATACTTCAAATAAATATCTGCTTCAAATAAGCAGCACGTAAATATTATCCTGTAACATACCCTCTCCTTGGTATATAAGACAAATATAATTTCAAAAACCCCAAGCACTTTTAAAGTCAGTCATTCATTGATGGATTTCTGGAATTACCTAACCCTTGATAATCTGGGATAAAAAGAGGTTAACAAAAAAGGCTTGGTGAAACAGAACTGCAAACCATCTCTGTAAAGGAAAGTTGTCATTTTGCTCTGGAGATAAAGCACCATGGCCAAGTATTCCCCAGTTCACTTAAGTGTTACAGAACAAGCTAGCACAGCTCTAGAGCTCTGTCTCATGCTAGAGAATGGATGGATCTACTCAACTGCAGTTAACTATAGCTCATTCTGCTTATTCAAAAGAGGAAAAATAAACACATGTGTAAGACCTCTCATCACTGAACAGAACTCTTTTAACTTTCAAGTAATTTCATGTGTTTCCATAAAAAAATTGTAAAACCATACCACTCTTTCTAACAAACAAGAACTGAACTGTAAATATCCAGGAAACTCACCCCAAAAAAGATGCACTACTACACTTGAAAGAATCAATCAGGACTCTGCTGAGCTGCAATCTGCATACAAAGACCCCTGTCCTTACTCATGGAGAATGTAGCACAATCCCTTACTCTGGACCCACACTTCTCACAGCTGGAAAGCAAATCAAGTGGGGCCCAACCCAGAAGATTATATGAGAACACCTTAAGAGGAGTAAATTCTGCCTGTAGGGAAGGAATCTGCATAAGCTGCCTCCCAAACCAGAACAAATCATCCATCTGTCAGCCACAGCCCTGCCCCATGGCAAAGAGTGAGAGGCCATCACCAGAGGTCTCCAGGAGGTCTCTGCAGAGTAGGTACAGAACTGCATTTTACCATTTTATGCAATCTGCTGACATGTTCACGAATGGTTGTGTAATGCTAAGGATGAGCAAAATACCCCTCATTATCTTTTCGAGGCACATTTTGAGTCTTGTGTCTGCTTGCAAAAACAGAGGGTGCTACCCCTGCTGTTCAGCTGCAGGAAGCCATGGGTAACAATGGAAAAAGCTGGTAGAACAAGTGCTGCCCTCCCAATCTAGGCTGTAGTAGAAGTACCAAGTTATACTTATCTGGAAGTAAGATATTTCCGTTTACATAAATAAGCTTAATCTAGCTCAGTACTTGCAACCTTATTTTTATTTACTTCTTTTAGAAATAAAGTTCTTCCTCAGTGATGGATACACTTTAAACAAACATTTGGCACTTGTCAGCTATCCAGAAGCATACACTGTAAAAGTGCAATCTGTGTAAGCAACCTGCCTTACACATATTTATTTAAATTAGAATTTTGTTAAGAAATGGGCAATGTTGCATTTCTTTTCCACAAAATAATTTATTAATATTTGTGAAAGCCTTTCTTAGCAGAATCTTGATTATCATTCAACAAGCACAAGTAAATAATTTTAAAATGGTTTATTATTAAATAAACAACACTATAAATAGGCTAGATATACAAGCAAATAAGCTTGTCTAAATATGTTTTAGATGTAAAATAACGCATGTGAAACAAAAGAAAAAGTATCACTTAAGTAAGGGAACTAAAAATACTGCTTTAGATTACAGTATTCCTATTTTCTAAGACTTCAGGAGTTGACTCCCTAAATTCTAGGTATTAGCAAGAGAGTAAAAAGTTTGAAAAGAGAGGTTTGCACCTTCAACTCCCAGTTTCTCACTTTTTAACAAACTATTATTTGAGCTCAAGTAGCTAAATAACCTGAAGCAAGGTTTGATCTGACATCTCTGGAGCACCTTAACAGAATGGCTCTACTAAATGCTAAAGGAAAGTAATGTCACACAGATGACAAAGTACAGGACAGCATCTTTTCTGCTAAGATCAGTTGTGCACAAAGACACATCTCAGTGACTTAGGAGGCAACTTTCAGCTACTCAAGGGTCAAAAATCAATCAACACCTTATGTACCAGACAACTCCACTGAGATTCCAGCTACTCCTTTCACATGTAGTCAATGTGATGGAGGATTTATCCCCACACACTTTCCCTTCCAGGTAAAATATATGTTATTTTCAATCTTCTTCTCCATAACTCAAAATTGATTCCTCAGCACCATAACCAGCACTGCCACCAGTGCATGAAATAATTGTGATATATTTTAGTTTTTTGCCATCTGCTCTACCTCTGGCATTACCTACCAGTCTAACAAGGTTCTGGGTGGCACATGTTTCACCAGACAATGAGTGTTTAAAACTGACTGCCCCAACTGTAAAGTTTTTAGACCACTTTGAGAAAAAGCCATAGATTTTGTCCTGTTCTGCACCATTCAATTGCCAAATCCAAACATGAAGAAAAAGACACCAATCTTAAGATTACCCACAAGGAAAAAGTGTAAATCCACCTAAGAACAAGGCAAGAACTAAAAACTTTTAGGTTTTTACTTTTACAGTTTTAATCCTGGAACATAAACACTTCCTATTGACTAATAGGATAAAAACTATAGTCAGAAGTGTTCTGAAGATTCATGTTTTCCTCAGGGGTTAGAATTAAGCTTGGAGTTTTTTGCCCTGGATGTACACATCTATCTGGGCAGAACTATCTGGTTGTATTAGGAGTTTTGAATGCTCACATTCAACAAGTGAAGAAATCTTTAATTTAATCTTTCAAACTTTACAACAAACTCCTACAAATAACAGACAGAAAAACTGCAGGCTTTTTCTCAGCCCTGGCACCAAAACACTAAAGCAGGTGAGGTATTCCTTTAAAAATTAACTAAGTTATTTTACAAACTACAAATTATTTTACCAAATACAGAGGAAGACAGAAAGTAATTTGTGCAGTTCCAAACTGGCAAAGCAAGAAGTCTCATGATTAGAGGGCTTCCAGGCAAAAGTCTGTAGGAAGCTCAGGAGCAGTGTCTGAGGGTGAGCCTCACAGGAAAACCATGCATCTACTTTGCAACATTTCTGAGTAAATTCTGACCTACAAGCTTGAAAAGGAATGTGGTATAGTTGTTATTATTAGACTTAGTACCTCCAAGTGCAAGGGATATTTTGTCTATAGGACAGAAGAAAAGCAGCTGGCTATGACTGGAAGAGATAGAACATCCCAGTTTAGCAGCAGTCAGCTGGTCTGAGTTACATTTTTTCAAGATTGGAAGAATTTTCTCATTAGACTACTATTCTTTGTCTTAGAGTAGCAGTTTAACAATGTAGAACCAATAGCATTTAATTAGAAAGATACTTCACCTTTCTGATAAAAGCAACTAAAATTTTCCTAAGTTCAACATATCTGACAAGAAATTCTATCAAATGCTTCCAAAATTTGGACTCTGTCCCACAAGAAAAGTTAAAACATGCTACCAAAAAAATACAACATCTGAGCATCTGCAACCTGAGAAGCTTCAATGAGAAGTACAACAGTACAAGAGACAAACATTCTCACCATAAAGAAACAATCCTTAGAGTTAAGAAGTGTTACCAGCAACTTCTCCCTCCATTCTGGTGATCACACAGAACATACAGGTACTTGCAGTACAGAACTATGTAACCATTCAAGTGTGCTTCAAGGGCAGAATCCACAGCAGATGATAAATTGAGAAAAGGAGGAGTATGGACCCCGAGTGTACAAAGTCCAGCAGCTTCCTCACAGGACTTCCTCCCCTCCTTCCCAAGCCTGTGACTGCAGCTACAGCCCTGCTCTACCAAGACAACCACAAAAACAGGGAAACAGAGAATTTCATTAAGAAGACAGACACTTCAGAAACTTTTCAGCAAGAACAAGAGACATCTCAACTTGAATGTCAGTCAGATGGTTCTCGATCATGGTGCAATGCTTCTAAAAACATTTGCTAAATCTGGACAGCTCAGACAAAACTTGTATTGCTCTCAGAAATGCTCATTTCCACTCAAAGAGGTGAACTTCACCAGATACAGCACTCCTAATAGAAGGAACTGATGTCTAACTAAACTCTATAGACAAAAGGAGAAACTGGAGACTTTGTCACATATTGCCAACATTGGCATAAGAATAAACATCACCACCATTTACCTCCATACCCACAAAAAGCAGCCCAATCACAACAGAATATAGGTTAATTTTTCTAGCAACATATAAAATTGTTTGTAAAGATTCATTCCCCCTCATCTAAGTAACTTATTTGCACTCACAATCTCTGCACACTGAATGCCATCCTCTGAGCAATCACCTTATTTTTCATCAGACACCAAACAGGCCCATCTTGAGACTGCACAGTGACGTTCTTTGCTTCTTTGGGAATACACAATTTTAGATGCCAGCTAAATCTGCCTTGTGAAAGACTAAAAGGAGAGAGAGAAGCTAGATTTCAGTAACTCTAAAAAGTAGCTAAGCAGGCTGCCTGTCATGATACATCATTTAGAGAAATTCATGACTGGTCCAACAGAATAAAAGCATCACTAGGCATGATGCTGGCTCTCCCTGGAGCTTCTCCTTCACACACCTCTCTGAGTGTTGATGCTGTAGCAGGGACCCTCAAGAGAACTCATGTTGCTGTCATCACAGTACTCAGGGCACAGCCATTTTGGCCATTCCACTCTCAAATGCACTTCCAAATCTTTCCCACTTAAAAAAGAAATGTCTTATACCGTATAAAAAGCTTGTAGGAGACAAAACGCAAGGAATCTCACAGGAAGCATAAATTATGAATAATTAAGATATGTAAATTGTTAAACTAGTTAAGTTGTATTTCTGAGATTTAAAATACAGCCAAACGAAAAAATCAACCTGAAATTTAGGACCAGGAAAAATATTCATAAGTGCAAGCAATAAAAATGTCAATCATGTAATTTTAAATTACAGTAAGGCTGGAAAAAAGTGACCTTATCCTTTTGAGTATCATGCAGCACCCCAGTGCCCAAATTACAGGGAATAAAAAGATGAACAAGGAAGAAGACATTCCATTTGAGTAGAGAAAGAACAGACTCCCCACAGAAGGTGCTCTCAGAGGATTCAGTAACAATACTTTAAAAAAGTAAATTGAAAAATGTATTTAGAAAAAGTAAACTGAAAAACTTCTGGCCTAGAAAAAGTTAGATTGCTTAATTAGCCATCTTTATAAGCTAGACAGAACCACAGGAGCACCCAATAAAATACACTAACTGCAAATCATTGCTATTGTTCTATACTCTTATAACTTTATCCTTACAAAGTTATGATTTTAACATTGTTATTCTTAAATCTTATATAATTAAAAGCTCACTCCAAGTCTGCACAGCAAGGCAGCTGATTTCCACAGGAATGGCAAGTCTGACACACAAACAGCAGCCTGCTCATGTTGAGGCTGGGTCTGTAACACACATCAGGGCAGGTGACAGTGCACCTGAATCAATACCAAAAGAATTATTCAGAAATACCACAGCTCCCCTTCAGCTCTCCAGAAAGGAAGTCTTTAGGACTTTTCAGCTTCATGATAAAACCAAGACTGCTGCTAGTAAGGGTGCATAGATGTCAAGGACAATATAGCCAAATATAGCCAGTTGGGTAAGTTTAGTATTACCCTCAATCTTACAACTTTTACAGCAGACACTTTTTTTCACTGTCTTTTCATTACAGCCTTTCATCTTTATTCACCAAATTTATATATACCACTCAATTTTATCTTCATTCCACTGTATAACTCTGCAAGGGAAATTGTCTCTTGAAAGGATGTCATCTTTAATACATTGTTTCTTCACAAGGCTTCAAGACTGTATTATCTACATTAGGTAATCAATAACTTTTTGTTCAGTGATACACTGAATGTATTCAGTCCAGAACTGTCAATTCTCTTGTTAAGGTTTACACAGGTACAAGGGAAAACTGCAAGCTCATTTTTTAAATTTTTTTTTTCAAAAGGCTGGGGGAGTAGTGGATTTTAAAATAAGTATTTGTGTAGAAAACAATGAATAAGTTTATACCTATATATAGTACAACTAACCAGAGGAGCTGTCTCAAGCAGAAAATTAATTTTTATACTAGCTAGCTCATGGTTTGGAGCATCTGTGTATTCAGACATTTGGGATGAGGAATGGAGCTGAAAGCTGACTGGAAGACACAAATTAGGTTAGATAACAACAACCTTGTGTGGAAGCAGGAAAGCAGCCAAACCTCATACTATTTATTATCCATGCCAACAGGCTGTTTTGTTAGGTGAGGATTTTTGAGTGGTTTTCAGCAAGGGGAAGAGCATTCCAGCCTTCTCAACCTTATAGTGAGCACTCATTTGCATTATGCACTAGCTGGAGCCTTTGAGCTCTTAACAAGATCACCCAAGCAAAAATCTAGACAGCAAGATTAGAGCACTGATGAACAGTAAAATTAAAAATGGAGAAAATGGCAGAATTTTCTTATCCTTGTGGAAGTACTGAAAGGTATTCTGTTTCTGCTGCCTGGATATTCAGAAGCTTGACATTCAATAAATTACCAAGATCATGAAAACAGAGTAACCAAATGCAGATATGCCTCTTCAAGCAAGAAGTTTAAGTACTTCTGTCAATATATCCAACTCACAAGCAAGACAGGAGATAACCTATAGAACAGAAAAGCATTTTCCCTACATATCTCATCACATGGTTATAATAAATCCTAAAGGTTTTCACAAAGTTCTGCAAGTTCTCAAAAGGAGTTTTGGACTTATGAGACAGAACATGAACATTTCAGTTTTGTCCAGTACCATGTTAGTAAACAAGACAGCCTATTCGTCAGCTCAAATTATGCTAAAAGTTTCACGTAGCACCATAACTGTTTTATCAAAACCCATTCAAAACTTTTCCACACAGATAACACAAGACAA
>NC_066313.1:101533470-101565970 GCF_022539315.1 Serinus canaria | reverse complement strand
GTAAATTGTCATGATTTCTAAATGATGAACTCATTTTCCTTCTATTTTCTTACCAAATGAAGTGCTTTACCAGAATTTTATGACATGAAACAATCAGCTTCCTTTCCTCTAGGAAACCAAGAAAACCATCAGGCTTCTTGAGGTCTGGAAGACCAGACCATCTAGCTCAACGTGAGGTTTAAAAGCTTCTACATTTTTCAGGCGTGGAGCCAAATTCAAATGTGCAGAACCCAAAACTTCTGATCTCCTGGAAATACCATCTTAGAGTACCCCCAGATGATGGCATGGAAGTTCACCTCCAGCTCCTCAGCACCAAATGCAGCCAAGTAACAACCAGTCAGAAGAAAAGCAGGTGGCTGGTTTTGGTTTGAAAGGTTGGGTTTGTTTGTCTATGTTAATTTACCTGTATTCTGGCAGAGACATTCCAGCAAATTCTAGTTTGCTGACCAAATGCTTGTCAGCTGGAAAATTTCCAAACATAGCAGCTGCATGGCACGCTCTCTTCACAGCAATGAGGAAGCAGCTTAAATGTGGAGCAAGAAAAGCATAAACAGTCTCCTTTAAACTAATAAACTAATTAAAAAGTCCTGCTTAATATCCTGCTACCTTTGAAAGACAGAGTTGAGAGCCAGGTGAGCTTCAGGAGAATCTCAATCCACTGCTGTCAGAGCTCTGTCCCAAAACACTCACCTCTGGTCTCAGAACAGCCTTCCTGCAGGCCTGGCACACGGGGCCACTCCGGGAGAAACTCAGTGGAAGCCGACGCGTTCGATTCTGGCAAGTTGGCTCCTCGCATATTAACCAACCCTGCAGAAAGGCAGAACACAGAAAAATATTTTTTACTCTAAATTTAAGTTATAGCTTGTTTTATTCCATCTAAAAAATGAATCATAGTCAAAGAAGAAAAATATCCCAACTTTAACACACTCTGTGAACCTGATACTGTAATACGTATGAAGAGATGAAGGTCCTTCAAGGACCTTGTTTAAACACAATTAATGGCAGACAACAAAGCTGGAGTCTTCTTGCTTCAAAATCCCACACTCTGCACACTGCAGTCATCCCTTCTTTGAAATATACCAAAACCTCTGCTCTTCTCTCCTCCAGTTACAACACTAGCATAAAACAGGAGTATTTTATCCAGCTATATAGACCATTCAGCAGGACACTCCACTCCATTCAGCAAGACTTCTAATAAATTGAGTATTTAAGTAAAATGCCATTTCTTTGCTTGCACTTTAGAGGGGAGAAGCAGTTTTCTGATGGCAGCCAGGCCAGAAGCTTTCCTTTCTTCTTCTAAGTCTTTGAGGTTGTTTTTTTTTTTTTTTTTTTTTTTTTTTTCAGAAAGCTTCCAAGACTTCAACACAAATTGATTTATTTAGGAAAATCTACCATTTTGCCAAGTTAAAATGAAATAAAATCTGAGCCAATTCACTCTATGTCAGCTCAGGAAGACAATGCAAAAGGCTTCTCTTAAGAGTATGCAAGAAGGAATGATTGCAGAACTGGTAAGGATGAACATTTCGTGTCAGGTTCAACCATAGGCTAAAAACAATGCCACACCTCCTCCCTAAGAACCACCAACAGAAGACACTTAAGGAATGGCAAAAGACAAAGGACACAGTAAAACTCTTCCAAAGATTTTACCCAGCTTTTAGAAATTCGTCAAGGACCACCCTAATCACTGTCTCTGTATTCAGCGGTGACTGAATTAATGCATTAATGAGCTCAATGAACCTCATGTGCTTTTCAAACCCATGTAAACTTTTAGCATCTGCAACATCCAGCAGAACAACTATAAACTATATGAAAAAGCACTTTATTTTTCTTGAAAACACACACACATGCACACAGCTTCTCTTTTAACGCTTTCCAGTTCTTGCATCAGGAGAGACTAGGAATAATCATTCTGTATTCACCTTCTTTGTGCCACTCATGATTTTACAGACCTCCATCACATCACCTTCAATCAAAGTCTTTTCCAAACCACAGTCCTAATTTACTTAGTTGTTCCTTGCCTGGAAACCACTCCAAATCTTGGTTGCCCTTTTCTGAATCTCTCCCAGGTCTTTTTGGAAATCAGGGAGTGGTGGAAAATGGAACAAGTGGAGAGGGAGATGAAACCAGTAGTGCACACTGTATTCCGGATAGCGACGAACATGAATTTATACAAGAACAAAATGGTATTTACCATCTTGTTCTCTGCTCCTTTCTGTCCTCAAGTTCTGTATGTCCAAAGCACACTACCAAGCATTTGGGCATTGAGCAGGCATATCCAGAAAGATATTTTTTATTTTACAAGAATCATATTTTTATTCTTCCCTACTAGGTCAATACACATACTGGACACAAAACTAACATTGGGGTTTTTAGCATTTCCTCACTTCACCTTACTTGGCAGAGCATTCCTGCTTTTACCACCCTGAGCAGCTCACCCCTGTCAAACTGCATTTCAGACCATTGGCCAGTGATGTCTCTGCTGGGAATAGTGACCGGTTAATTTTGCCTGTTTCCAAAATTTTGGTTGCTCCTGCAAAGAAGTTAAATCAAACCATATCTGGTTTCCTGGTACTTTGACAGAAATGTTATGAATCAGAGGTCAACTCAAAACATTGCTTGCTTCCAATTCTTACTAGCTCTTTGACTAGCTGTCCCAATGTTACACTCTGGCAACAATGCCTACCTAATTACCACTTGGATTTCAACTTAAAAATATATTCTATAATAATTTCAGAAGTACTCAAAGACTGTTTCAGTTTTTCTTTATCTTTTTAAATGAAACCTCAAATCCTTCTCAAATAACTTCATTCATTCTAGAGACCTCTTTCACCATTTTTACAGCCATGTCATATACTCAGTATTATCCCACTTGGTGCCAAGTCCATCAAAACGATTCCTGCTGCCCTTGCAGAGCAGAGCTTTTATGTCCATGTGGGCACACCAGAAAAACCGTGTGGAGAACATCATGGCAATATCAACATATGCAGCACTTCCTGAAGTGAGTGTTTAAGCCACAGTGCAGGAATGGAAAGAGGGTATTTACACATGCATTTAGACTCATTTCACCCAACTCTGACATCTAAAGCCTGATACCCAGTTTAAGCTTTTCCATTACTATCCATTAGCTTACCCTACGATCCATTTATAGCATATGGAGGAAGAAAATGCATCTCCAAAAGCAATTCACCTAACAGATTTTGGGATGAGGAAATCCTCCCTGCTCCAGACCCTCCTAACAAAGTAAAGGCTTTTGGAAACAGTATGATCAGTGTATCTGATCACTAAGTGGGAACTTTATTGTTATGTAGATCAGCAATGTAAATGATGACATTTAAAACTGCACAGTGAGAAAATGTCAAGAATTTAAAAACCTGTGATTTGCTCTCTTGCACAATTGTTGCCCTAGCAGTCCTAGTACCACTTTCTTTGTCATATACAATTTATTTATGACAAATACTTCAGAACTGACATTAGCAACCCAAGCCACTGCTCACCAAGACTGAGCTACTTCACCAACACATGGTTCACTGTGAGAAATCCTAACTTAGGGCCTGGCGTAACAGACACCTGACCTGTGTCTTCTGAAGTCAGCAACACAAACGAGCCTCAAGTGAAAAAGACAGGCCTTGGCTTTGGTTTTGCAAATGAACCTAAGATTTCCTCTAAAAGAGGTAGGTGTTTATCATGTTGTCTCACACTTATTAAATAACTCAGTTTAAACAGACATATAAGGAATAACCTTCTACCAAAAAAAGATACTCAAGGATAGCACTGAGATCTTCAGGCACTCACCTACATGAGTACCAATAATATCATTAGAGCCAAAAATCAAAAACATTTTTGTAAGGATAATTAACTCTCACAGATCTTGCATCAAAATAATTTTTTAGAGACAAAAGACATGATCTGTTTGGAAATCTGTTTATTCTGTGGCATCTCTATCTCCTGTGAAACATCTGGCAGCAATCTGACATAAACACCACCTTAAAATACACAGCCAGGCACGGGGAGGTGTGGAGAGTGTCCTCACCCATTCCAAAACCCTCCTGTTGAAGAGCATCATTTTTTCAGCTGTAACTATGAAAAGATTCTGTGTGCACAAAGAGAACATTCATGACTCAAAACATATTAAATGACTACATCTGAACTTTGAAGCAATTTGTTATATTAGAAAAACAAATAATGGAAACTTCCAGATAGTAAGATATTTTGTTAGGGAATGCAAGTGCAACTGAAAAAACAAAGCCTGGAATGGAAGCAGCATCCCAGCTTCATCTGAACAGAATACTCAAAAATAGACAACCGTGAAAATAATGTATGATAACAGTAACTGTGTTTTCTGCCATCTATTGGCCTTTTTTGCTAACAATTATGAAACAAAGGACTACACCACTAACAAGGTACAGTTTCTACTGTTTTACAAGAGAATGCATAGAAGGTCCTCTCAAACTACCACTGAATAATTTGAAGCAAGTTTCTTTATGCAATTGTTTCAGTCTAATGCAGTCACTGTTGAAGAAAGCACTAGGATGTTCTGCTGGTCACAAAAAGCAGGTGAAAAAAGACTGAAAATCCCCTGACTTAACTAAAAAACCATAGCTTAGGATAAAAATAAACACTTAAATTCAACAGCTTACTATTATGCCTGCTTTCAGCTACTAAGAAATAATGATCAAAGCATACAAGTTTTATTGAGCAGCACATTTCTCAATAAACTATATTCAAAAAATGAAGATTTAAGTTATTGCCTACAATGAAATGCCCAAATGTGTTGAGTAGATACTAACAAACTGGATGCCACTTCAATTCATACAGAAAACAGTTAATGTCATTTGTACAGACTTCCCACCAGTTATAATTAACAGTAAAGAGGTCTTTTTTTCTTTGTCACCTCTCTTTTCAGGCCTTATTTGCGTTTGTTTGTACTTGCTATCTGTTAATCTCTCGTAACAAATGACAACAATAACTGTTGCTATTATGCATGGAAATTAAACATGTAGATAACTGTGTGAAGGGAGCTATTTTTGAAAAAAGCAGTATCAGAAACATGTAGCTCTTTATGTCTTCTGTTTTGCTTTGATAATTAAGCCATAGCCTTGATTTCTTTTAAACAAAAAACTTTTCCATGGTCATGCATGTTGCAATCAAATTCAATACATGCATTATGTTCTGATTCAATCTGTTCAAGTGCATTATTGTTAACCCTTATTTGATCCATGCCTATCATCTTCACTGACCAAACAAAACCAATCCTTCATTTCCCAGCAGCTATCAATGAGTCTGTAAATTAATTTGTTGTACATCAAACAAAATCATAATAGGGAACCTTCAGCTTTGTTCTATTTGGTATCTGCAACACCGTGGGAAATGAAATAAAAGTTGACAGAGGGGGGAAAAAAAAGAGCAACTAGCATTTCCAAACATCCTGCCCACAAATGCTCAGTTCATTTTAAAATATAAAAAAGTATGTGAAAAAAACCCTGAAATACGTGACAATATTAAAGAAAATCCCTGAAGAGTATTAAGTCCATGAACCGTAGCTAATAGGGAGAAATTTGCAAGTCAAAAGTAATTTTTGTTTCTTTGTAAGTCTATTCTTGAGAATTAGCCTCTCCCATTCTAATGATCAACAAGCATTAGAAATATTACCCCAAAATACAGAGGCAAGTGGTTTTGCAACAGCCTTTCAAACAGAAGTTGCAGGGGTTAACAACGTGCATTTACTGAGCTTCATCTTAATAATTTTTACAAATTACATTAGACAATGTAGCTTGGTTGCCTGCTACAGCAGAGGACTGAATGTGCTTCCCTTAGACACTTGAGTTCTGCATCTGTTCCTGCCTTCAGACAGTCTGGATGCTGAGGCACTTCAAACACTACAACACTTCAAAAAGTTCACGTGGAATGAAAAAATGCCCTGGTAAAAAGCAGAAAGCTGCAAGCACTGAAAATTATTCAGAAGTCACTGTCAGTTACTTTGGAGTTGAATTTACTTGACATCCATGCTTGCTTCTCTGTAACCTTCCTCCCCACTGAAGACAACACTAACGTGGATATTTGAAAATGGGATCTTGGTGGATGATGCCCAATCTCAGGTGGCTGGTACATTACATCCCAAATCTGTGTCTCTAGCACTGCAGAGCTGAAGTTATCACCTTACACCATCAAACCCACCAGAAGGGAAGCACAGAAGCACAGGAACCCAGCCTGAACACGCTGTCCTAGTCAGCCAGCTTAAGTCTGCTGCTCATGTCACTGACCAGCAAACCAGCTTTTGGCAGGCTGAATTTGAGAGAAAATGCAATGAAGATTTTCTGATCCAGGTACCATTGTGAGCTGCTAATCAGGACACTTTCACTTCATATTGGCCTTTCTTTTCATATTACTCTTACAAAAAGATATTATTTCCACTCATTCCAAGACCAGAAGTTACAAAACCTGCTTTTCTGTCAACATCCATTATTACAGATTGTACTGCTTAACAGGGCAAATCTGGCTAAAGTGACCTGAAATCCTCTGGAAGGATGAGGTTCCACCTCATTACTGGATACATATCAAATCTATTGATCCCCCCAAGCAGTATTAAAAGACAGATGATTTTATGAAGTTAAATCAGGCAACATTATGGCAACAGAGGACTTAACTCAATGACCTGAAAATTATGAGTTCCAATTGCAATATTCTGTTCCACACACGTGGTGTGTTCTCCCTGTGTCTTCCAAAAAAACACTTCTGAGTGTTTGGGGGAACAGACACACTTTCCTAGTAGTAGACAACATGTCAGGAACTAGAACCACAACCTCTATTTGCATATTCTTTGGCCAATGGTTTCACTATCAGTAGTAACTACATCTTTTGACAATTACATCACGATTTTACACTTCCATCGTGAAAGGTGATATTCATATTGACTTAAAGATGAGCTCTTGCTGTAAAGACAGGAAGGTTTTTCTGCTGCATACCAGAAACCAAATTACTTGGAAGTAATTTCAACTTCTAATCTGCTTTCTTGCCTGTTCAGAACAAAGAAACACTCTAGTAACAATGCATATGCCCCACCTCGGTGAGACACCAGCAGGAATGAAAGTCTGAATGACAGAGTGAGAGAGAACTAGTGTCATGCACTGGAATTTCAGCAGACAAAGCAGACCTGAGTGACACCTATCTGCCACTGCTAAAATGCCATGAAGAACCCCTTTCAGGTCAGGAATGCTATCATAAGTACTGAAATAAGACTCTTACCCACTTAGTAATGTGAATAAAACTTTACCTACTTAGTAACGTGAATCACAGAATCATTAGAGTTGGAAAAAACCTCTAAGCTCACAGTCCAGCCATTACCCCAGCAGCCCAGCTGCCACATCCACACACCTTTTGAACACTTCCAGGGATGGTGATTCCACCACTTCAGTGAATTTCAGCATAGCTTAGGTTCCTCAAGCAGCACCCCACATTTTTGTGGGGAAATAAACCTGATTAAAACCTCAGAGGATGCACTGTTATAAACAAACCAATTCTACTGCAGCTAGACACAAGAAAGTCACAGACTCATTTAACTTTTGAAAGGGTTTTTGCAGATGGAGGACTTGCAGAGGTCAGAATTGGTACAGTCAGAGACACACAGCTCTCTCCTGCAGGAGCAGTGACTCTCTGCAGAGCCCTGGTGCCTGCCTGCTCTGTGCACTTCCCATGGCTGCTTCATCCTGAATGTCCCTCCAGAGCAGGCACAAAGACACTTCAGAGAGCTGCTTGAATGGTCCTATGGATGGAGGAACTGACCTGTGAGACCACCAAAGCAGAGTCAGTGTGGCACATCTGATCAAGAGGGCTACTCACAGGTGACACCTTAAGGCATCTGACTTTGTCAAGTCTGTGTCCCCCCACAGCCTGAGCAGACACGGCCACTCCTCTGGAACTTGCAGCTACTAATGGAAACAACCTGGAAATGAGATCATCTGAATTTATATAGGACTGGATGGACATATGAAAGGGACACCTCCTGATGTTTAAAAGCCCACCTCATGGTCTCCCCCTCTTTGAGCACAGGAAAGAAAACACACAACAAGTTCTTCATAAAGGCAAAATTTTAAGATAATTTTGTCAGAAAAAAAATCTGAGGGAAACAAAAAGAATGTGCTGCTACAGAAGAGCATAAAATATCTGGAAAATGAGCCATCAAGCTTCCCTTCTTCCTTCCCACCATCAGAAATTAAGCCTTATAAAGGAGCATCTTATCTGTTTTGGCATTTTTCCTGTCAAGGAATACCTCCTTGATAAGTAATAAACAGGCATACTATTTACAAGAATCATGCAAACCAACCCTAAAAAATGGAGTAATGAAGTTAAAAGCAATCACTGATGCAGAATTCTGGGTCAGCAACTTTTTCAGGATCCTTCAAAGCTTGATATGTTTCCAAGCAAATCAGTTACCAAGCACTAATGAAAACATGTATCTGTGACACCATGAGAAAGACCTCAATTTATCTGTGAAGGAAATCCAGGGGACTTGCAAAGCCTCTTCCATTAGAGAGCTTGGACATATGGAGATCTCAAAGTAGGATATGGAGAGACATTGTTATTGATATATCAGGCATTCCTGTCTTTTTTTCACTTCAACAATAAATTGATGGAAAAGCTCTCTCCACTTCTTTAATACGTGACTACAAGGAGATCAAATTGTACTAAACCAAAAGCCCTAATGTTATGTTCAAGAGATTCCATGCTGGAGCAGAGATATGTCTGAACTCCATCTGAGAATTTTAAACTGCAAAAGAATTCCACAGCAAAGAGCATGTGCAAAGTCTCTGTCAGGCATAACTGAAACTTCAAAGTCAAAAACATCTTAGAACTAAGTTGAAACATTTGTACTCCAATATGAGTAAATAAGACAAAGATGATTTTCAAGAATATTTTAAAGTATTATACCACTGTAACATTTAATCATCTCTGAATAACGAATTCCTTTGATATTTTACAGTCTCTTCAAATAAATTGTTTTATAAAAGGAACTGGGTCAAGAGTCCACTACTGATGCTAGCTGACTGGAGCTCTTATCTTTTTATTTTAAGTGGAATAGGTACCATGTTAAACATGCTGCCAGGCTTCTTGCAGCTGAAAGATATTGCAGCATATGCTTAGAATAGTGGAACATCTTAGGTTAGCATGAATTTTTCATACATTTACCCTACAGCTTCAATCCCTTACCCAGGGAACGCTGATTCTATGTTCTCTGATATTTTAGGTGTACTGCACATTTTGGCAATGCAAATAGTTTTAGTAACTATTATAATAACAACAACTGAAATTAGTTCCTGAAATTTATACATAGAACTAACTATAATGCATTAAGAAACCTAATCACAGATCCAGCATGGTATATGACTATTCAGATCACAAGGACCTGTTTTATCAACTAACTCTTGGCCATTGACTTTATATTAACTTTTCTTTTTCTGTACAAAAAATACTGTAGCTAGCTTCTCATCCAGAAAAAAATAGGTTACATTTCCCAGTAAGAGTATTTTTAGTCTCATGTTACCTGATCATCCAATTTAGGGAAAATGTAAACAGTGACCACAGCATTTCACACTCCATTTCACGCTGCCTCACTTCAATGGAAGCTGGACGATACGAATTCAATTGCTTTTCTTAGCATTTCCTTATTTTCAGAGCTTCTTGAATTGTGGCCTGTATAACTGATCAGAATTCAGCTGTGGGATGGAGTAGATAACAAAAACTCATATAAAGAAAGGAAATTCTCTTCCTGGAGGTTCACTATCCTCCTCAGAATTCCACATTATCCAGGGTGATGAACAGACAGACACGATCTCTTTGGAAAAATACAAAACTGTCTGTTAAATGAAAGATGGAATGAGGACATATCCTTTTGAAAGTGTATTACTTGAAAGCAGTACAGGTCCAGGAGAAGACTGTTTATATACCCAGTATTATTATCACATGACCCACATTAAAGGATGATATCAGCCAGTAACTTCCTAGTGGAACTCAAATGATCACTTTAACACTCAGTGCTGGCAATGGATAAGGACACCCACTCCAAAATACTCCTGTTCTCAGAGACACTCATATCTGTTGTCCCACTTCCCCACTGGTAAACTGCCACCCCAAAGGCACCTGGCATCAGTGGGAACTACACCTTCACAGAACCAGACAGAAGGTCCAAAGCAACTACACAAACTGCAACTGGAGGCAATGTAGCTACACAGACTACTACACAGACTACCTTAAAGAAAGCATGAATGAGGACAAACACTACCTGAAATTCTCAGAACACAAAATGTCCTTCTATTTTAAAAAAGCTGGTGATACTAGAATGGTAAAAGCTCTGGTGGAGATTCCAGGTTGCCATTTGAGAAGTGAAGCTGCCAAGTGCACTGCCAAGTGCAAAATACTCCCCTTTGGATTTTATGGAAAATGGCCATAAATTTGAGAGGATTTAACCCACAACAAAATTCTGTCCCATAGCATACTTTTTAGGAGTTCCTTCAGAATTTGTGTATCTCACAGTTCAACCAGCAATGAATCACTGTTGTGAGGCAAAGTCAGCTACAGAACATCAAATGCCTATTTAGAGGCTATCAAAAACGAAAGCCTGTAGAGTTTCAAGAATGATATTTTGTAATTCTGAATATTTCAAAATAATAGAACTTGAATTGCACTCTAATCCATAACTGGAAAAAATTAAAAAGGAGGAAACCATCTAAGATCAAAAGAAAACTTCATTATTTTTAAGAAAATATTATTTGCAGCACTGTCATACCAGTTTTACCACCAAAAGTGTTGGAGGTGTGTGTATGTGATCAAAGCAAGAGATAACTGAAGAAGCAAGAAATGCACCTTAGCCCTCTTCCCCCCTCCCCCAAGAACTGAAACACTCAAGCTAACATCAAAAGTGTTTTAAACAAAATTATCAAACAAGACATAAGTGAAAAATATCTTGTAGGTCAATGTAAGAGTTTTACATGTTATTAAAAATTGATTTTTTTAAGATACCTTTAGATGTACAGTCACATGTCATTTCATAAAAGTTATTTGAAACTTATTGATCTCATTTGTGCAAAGCCCAGGCTCCATCATCAGCCTGCTGAAAGGATAATAGAGCACTCCAAACCCTTGTGATAGATTTGATGCAAACAGTGGCCCTCATTTTAGCACATGTAATAGCACCACAAGTGGACAAATTCCAACTTTAACAGTTGTACATTAAAAACTAAATTAGCAAATATGTTCTGCTTTACTTCACATCAAATCCAATACCTTGGTCTTCTTACCTTCACTAAAATAAGGTTCTAGGCACCAAAACACACCACAAAAGATTAAAAAGTCTTCTCAGGCTAACACACCACTCACAAAGAGATCCAGCTATTACCAACAATTTTATTTCACTTAAGACAAACTGAAAACAGCTAAAATGGACTTTGAGCAAGCAACTGGGAGAAGACATACTTAAAATGACTACACATGGAAAACTAAATTGAGAAAAGGATCACTGAAAGAAGCCTTATGGATTTCTGTACTGAGAGTGAAAACCTCTAGAAGGATATTTAAGACCATTCTGCCAAAATACTCTCCCTATTCACACAACTCAAAGGAAGCCATATTCTTAGGCTACAATAGGTCACAACTAAGTACAGTACCTTGCTTCAGAAAGAATTTTGCTTTGTCTGTCAACTATCAACAAAGCACAAAGAGCTCATACAGCCCATCCATGTATTGCTTGTCAGGGAGTCCTAGCAACATACAAACAGTGAGAACTCAAAAGATTTCTTAAAAAACTATGCCTCTAGTTTGGTTAGAAAGCTAAAAACACTCTACTGCCCCCAATCATTACACAATGCTGTTATCTTCCTTCTCTCCTCAAATTTTAGTACAGTCCTTGAATTTTTCAGATTTGTCATGGTGAACTTCCTGCAGGACATCAGATATAAGACAGAACACATAAAGGTTTTGCTCATATACATGGCACCTACAGAAAGGTTTGTCAACTCTAGTATAAATACCAGGCTGGTAAAGAAACAAAAGATTGTTTACATGAAGCATTTATCTCTGCAATATGGTTAGGAACATCTCTGAAAGCTGAAGGAGTTAACAGAGTTCCAAAAACTTTAAAAGTGGTAACACATGTCCATGGGTATGTAAGTTCAGAGGAGCTCAAAAGAGTTAAAGGTAATGGAAGAGAAAGGGGTCTCCAGAGTCTGGTCACCTTAAACTAGAGAACTTTAAAGCATCACTAAGCAGTGTTTGTTCATTTAAGTTTAATTATTTTCTCCTTGAGAAAGGCACTAATGAAACTGAATATCTTTCATGGTTTCGAAGAGCAGTCTGAATGGTCTGTAAACAGGACTGGGGGCAGATGAGGGAACTGGCTGAGCCAGGGGGTTGCTAGGTGATGCAGAATGTAAACCCACAAACTTGTTCAGGTTTACTTTGCTTTCATGCTGCTCTCACACAACTCTCCAAAGTTTTAAGAATTAATTTCCAGGTAGCTATTTAAAACACAAGAAGTAAAAATAATTAAAAAAGAAAACTCCTTAATCCTCTTCACCTCTTCCCTCTCTTCCCCTGCCATCCCCCCAAGAATAATAAAGGAAAGACAAAAGGAAATTCACAGAACTAAACTGCAGAAAACCATTCCCTCTATATACTTGCATTAAACTGCTGAAGACCGGTCATTATGAAAGACTTTTAATATTTTCTGCTTGATTTTTGCTTCTGTAAATGTAAACAAAAATGAATTCTGGAACAATACATTGAGCCTTTAAAATACTTAAACTGAATACAGCCTTATTTACTAACATATCCCCCAAAGATCACAAAATCAAACTTTTCAGTCCAGCCATGTGTTTCTACCTCCACCCTTTTCAGAGCTGTGGTTATTTTTTTTCTCCCCCTAAAGTATCTGATCAGAGATTGTCCGGTAAGAGCACTTTATTAGATCATCAGTCAGAGGGTTTTACAAGCACCAAGAGCTATGGGCTCAAATGCAGCACATCAGTTTTAATAGCCCAAGGTCTAATAGTAAACTGCAGATACTGCTGAGAACTTTCCATGCACTGAACTCTTGAAAAAGCACCATCTCTCAAGCTTAAATGCAGCTGCCTCTTTCAATGCCGCAAATGGGTAAATTTGACAAAAAAGCCACCATTAAGACTACATGAAAGGCTCAAGACAACATCCTTTCAATGCTTTGTACTTCAGTAATCAGATGTACTTACTCACCCCCTCCCCCAAACCCGATCAAGAACTATTTCTGAATGGTAGGAAATAATTCCACTTTGTACATCTTTTAGTTAATCAAGACTTTCTATTCAGCAATTTGACCTTTTGTTCAAAACAGGATTATCAGTTTTTTCGCCAGTTACCAAGGGCGACTCGCATGGTGAACATAATTGCAATAATTTGCAAAACACCATGGCAACCCACATTACAACTAGGTAAATACTGGTCTTTTGTGCTACATTGTTATTTTCAGAGATGCTGAAGTCAAAGAACGAATGACAAATGAACACAAAATTTATATTTGCTTTGTCTCAAAAGAGAAGAAAATTGATAACAAGAATTGGGGGGAAACCGACTACAGCTGTAATTTCTAACTTGATTAATTAGGATGGTAACAGTCCTTAACAGTATATTCAACAAACAGCCCTGACTTAGTCTCTCCACCCACCTCTCTCTCTTTCTACACTACTACCACTAACCCCCACCCCAGACAAATTTTTTTCAGCTAGGAGAACAAACAACTCCATTTGCTCTTTTCTTCAACTTAATGGAATCCTTAATTACAGAATATTGTTCTCCTGCTCTTCATTACACTGAAAACTGAAAGTGAGAGAGAGAGGAGGAGGAGGAGGAAGACGGTGCCAAGCAGACAGGGTAGCTACAGTCATCCTCCCTGCCTTTGCTTTTTTTGTCTATAGCAGACCTAAAGATGAGATGGCATTTTTTCTGGGCTTTGGTTTTTTTTCCTCTTTTTAATATTAGCAGCTGTTGTACAGCAAATAATTAAGTAAACTAGTGCTCAAGTTCTCTCCTGGCAGCATAAATAAGACATGAAAGCTTAAGTCAAGTCATGATTAAAATCCAAATCAGAGAGGAAACAGCTGCTTAAAATGAAAAAAAAAAAAAATCTCTTAAAATTATCAGACTGGGTGGCTTTTAAATGAATACCTACAGTATTTAAACATTTTCCAATAGGTAGAATTAAAATATACAATTAATTAATATTTTTAAACTTTATTTCTTTACAATTGTAAAGAACTTATTGTTACAGTATAGGCTTCCAGTAAGATTCCAAGAAATCACATTAAAACCAAATTTTGAGAAATAGCTTGGAAATATAGAGAAGCAATTTTGCCTAAGAAAAAAAATTCTGAAAACAGTATCACCAATGGATGTCACAATGAATTTGCTATATTTTACTGGAACACAAGTTCTGTGCTGAAACATTTAATATGCCACAGTGAGCTGATTGAATAGTTGAGAGCTAATTTTAATTATATCATTAATAAAAACAAGTTATGCCTTTATACAGACCAAATCTTGTCATCAGATGTATGCATATGTACCTTGTGAAATGCAATGGCACCCCTTAGCAATAGATTTCCACATACAGAGAAATACATTAAGCTCAAGAAGCCTGCAATCAGAAGCCAGGGTAATCCTCATCTCAGTACTGTATGTACAAATCATGTGTCAATTTAAAGGGCCATATCTATATTTTAATTCTTTTGAAAGTACTGGATTGCCTTTACAATAAAACAGGTTTTTTGAAGTGAAAAAGAGCTAATGCTGCATCCCTGTGTGCTGGGAACACTGGAGAGAGTATGCAGTAAAATGAAGAGATGAAAACAAAGTGCTAAAGTCAACTGAAGGTGGCCCCAGGGTGCTGGAATGCACCACTGCCACTACAGAGATCCTCTGTGCCTCTGGACAAGCCACTTCCAGTTCACTGAACAGACCCACAAGCAATGAGCACTTCAGGAATCAGTTTAGACCCAACTGCAACCTCAAAGTTCTTCTTCAGGCAGTTACCCAGTACTATAGACTGCATAAACAGGTCCTCTGATCCACAAATTGGGCATCCAAACTTATGAACACATTCGATGTTCATTCCCCTGTGCCTCATCTCTTTGACAAATAGAAATAATAATTGGCCTGTCGCTTAACACACAGCTCTTGTAAAGATGATTTTTAAGAGCCACTTGATCCTGCAGTAAGTGTGCCACAGAAAACTCCATGAGAAAATAAATAATCCTAGGCAAAGTTTCAGTGAGTTCATTCAATAAGGTCAAAGCATCCACTATGCAATGGAGAGAAACAAATACAGACCAGCTGCTCATCTAACGAGTGCTGTCCCACCTGTACACACTGAAAAAACCACAGAAAGGGATAACACCAGACATAAATGACCTGCACTAAACCTAAGGAAGCAGTATTCACTCTATATCTTCAGCTTTTAAATGTCCAACTCTGTAGTATCAGAATCTCTCTTCTATTTCTAAATTGTTTTAAAAATCCATTCAATAGTGTTTAAAGGAATACACAGATTTTGCTTCTAGAAATAAAAAGAGTACCACATAATAACTTTCTATCTCCTCTGAAAGCACTGCATTTTGACCAGTATTCCTCAACAGCAGAGGCAGGAAAATATTTATGAATTTTCTCATGCTTTTCTTTTTCTATTCAACCAATCACATTCCAATATAACTTCTTGGCTTTTGTGCCCAAACTTTCACAGGCAATCTCCACCCACACCTGCCTCCTCATGCTATTTCAAGCCCATCTGCCCAGCCAGGTGCTTATCCAGCAGATACCATATTTGAATATTCTAATTCAACCAAGTCCAGTCAATTCAGCTTCTTTGCTTTTAGTTTCATCTACAGTCAATCAGGTCCAGCTCCATGTGCCATGTTCCAGTCTCTCTTCCTTATCTACAGTCAATTTTCGCAAGCATTTTTGGGTTGGTTTCTTGGTTTTATGGGGCTTTTCTTGGTTTTTAATTATTAATCATGCCTAGGCCCCTGCTCCACACTACAAATTTTTCCTAAAGTTTTGTAAAATAATCAAATCTAGATGGATTTTCTTCAGATGAAAAAAAGACAACCAAGAGAAAGGAAGAAAGGAAGGATAAAATATCTACTCTTTCTCATAGCCAAATATTAAAGACTTCAAAGCCATAGCACCTACATTTTGGGTGTGCAAGGTCACCTGAACAACATGAACACTGCTTTTACTGCCATGTCCTAAAATAAGCAAGTGATTATAATTCAAGCATGACTGTGGTCTTCAATTGAACTGATTTATATTAAATCAGATTTTCCCTCTCAGGTCCTCACTAGGCAGGTTCATACACCAAGATGTTACATTTAAACTCCAACTTGCTTTCCTTGGAACTTTGATTTGGAATAATTAAACCAAATCTGTAGCATACTTTATTCTGAGATAATAAACATACACAGCCCTACTCAACTCCACCTTAAATGAGATTTTTCTTTCTGCTACCATTAATTAAACTAAGCATCAAACTTAGTTTAAGAAATCTCAAAAAACTATTTGTGAAGTATTATGGGATGGTCAGGCTTCCTCCTTGGCTTCTCCTCGGTTTTCCCTTTCTGTAATTCCTCTCAACACTTGGCCAGAACTCTTTCCTCCAGTTTCCTTCGGTCGCTCTCTAACTTTGCCTTAGACCTGCCTATTTTTTTGAAGAAGACAGCTCTTGTTCTGCCTCCCTACTGACTTTGACTTAATTTGCCTTTCCACTACTGTCAGACTGCAAAGTTCTTTCCTTCTTCAGAAAGGACTGATGCTCCTATCACCTCCATGTTAATTACAAATGCCTTCTGAGGAATATCTCCATACACGGCACACCATCTGCTCCAGATGCAGCCTGGAGATTGAGACAAGAGGTCAAAGGGATACAGAATTTTGAGAGAGTTTATAGCCTTTCTATTAATAATTTAGACTTTCAAAGGATTATGAACTGAGTGTATCTGCTACTTGCTATAAAGAACTGATCTCCTGCAGCCAAATGAAGTCAGAAACAACAGCATCTCTGAAGAGCTGTTGTGGATTAGTTGAAGACAGAAAAAACACATCTCATTTAATTTAGAAAAAATGTTAATCCATTTTAGGTTAAAATTCCAGCCAAGACTCAACTTTAGACAAATTTGGCATTCAAAATAGAAAGGCGGACACCTAAAATGTGGCAATACTTAAAAATTTTACAACCTAATTTTTCAGAACTTATACCCATGTGATACATGGTAAATTTTATTAAAATCTGCTTTGAGGCTAGTATGAAGAAAATCAGAAGGACAAGGGTTCCAGGAGAACACAGCAGAAAGTGGGGGGTTTTGCATGCTGTTTTTTTGAAAATCTCTTAAATTATTCTGGACACCAACTAAAGTAACCAGATGGACCTTTAAAATTGATGCTCCTGAGTAAGCACTAAAAAAAAAGCCAACTCAACAGAAATAAAAGCCTGTCTTAAACCCATTGAACTAAAAAATATTAGAATGGAGAAGAGACTGACTGTTTTCTGTTGCTTTTGGTGACAGACACAGAAAGCAAAATAACACAACATTTCTGATGCAGTGACTTCTTTTGTTTTAACCTAACACTCAAAATTTTTATTTAGTAAATCACACTCAGAAAGAACAAGCTGTGTAAAATCAGCATGGAAAGGATGATTCTTCGAAAGCATTATGCTTTTGTTTTTTATAGAGGTTAGCTGCCACCAAGACCTGTAAGGCCCTTAAAGGCAACAGCTCAATACTGAAATTGTATGGCCCAGGAGAACTTTCCTACTGCAAACTCCTGAGAGCAGAACAGGTTACTTGTTACATGCTGTCTGCTAGGAAAAAAACTTGCTGCTATGGTGTAGGTTCTTTGAGATTATAGTGGACATACCATACACGCTGCCCCAAGTCTCTAGAACCTGTATTTTCTAAAATCTAGAGAATATTAAATAAAAAAAATCCGAATTTCATTATGACAGGTAAAGAAAAATTAAATGTCTGGAGTAGAAGACTGTGACTACTTAGAAACAAATGTTATGAGCTCATCATATTTCATATGGGTAAAAGAACAGGCCCAAACAACTTGAAAGTCCTCTCTCTCAAGGTAAGGAAAATTACAAGTAAATTTTAACTTGCACATATAAAATATAAGTATAAAAAATGGAGACTGGAAGTTGACAGCTGCTGACACAAATCAGAAGTTTCCCAAAGTAGAACACTAATAAGGAAAATTAGGTATTAACTAAGAATGTAGAAACAAAGCAGTGATGTAATGGAAACAAAAAAGAATTTACAGCAGAAAAAATCAAAAATGCAACTTTTCTCTGTATTTTGGAAAAGCACAGTAACAGCATAGTAGCAAGTAAGGATGAAAAACTATATTCTGATTTGCTAACAAGAAAGTACTTAATAGGCCCTCAAAATTCAGCATATTCATAGAACAAATGCTGGAACTCAACAGTCCTGTTAGAGCCAAGATGATGTTACTTGCTGAACTTGCCAACCCTCTAAGCTGCCTCAAATGACTGAGACCCAATATCAACCAAAATGACAAATTTCCTTGAAATAGCTACACAAGCAAATCAGAACAATCCATGTAACTATTTCTATGTATCAGTCTAACATTAACCTGAGGAAAAACAACAGAAATATTGATATAGACTTGAAGTGATCAAGAATTTAAGAAGAGGAATGGAATTAATGTCAGTCAATGTTTTATATAGAAAAGCCTCAAACAAACATGGCAGTTCATTACAGGTTTGGTCAAGAAAGGCAGATATACTACAAATACTCTCTTGAATGACATTTGATTAACTTTCAAAGGACATGGCATTAAATTAGCATTGCACATGTTAATGAAGTACACGTGAAATGATTAAGAGGTGCAAAGCTGAAGTATCTCAAAAAATCAATTGTCTATGAGACAAAGTGATGACAGTCAAGTAAGCATTTGTCAATATGGCATGCAGAGGGATTGTTGCAGGTGTATCACAACAAAAACATTACACTAACTCTTTTTACACCACTGATTAGTAGAAGAGGAATCAATTTAGGCAAAATTCACTGATGACAAAAGCAGAGCAGCAAATAATGATAAGCATGAAGAAATTGTTTTGGAAAACCTTGTTCATCTGACACAAAATACACATTAGTTCAGCAAAACAAAAGCAACACACTGGGAACAAAGACGACAGTTCACCCCTGCAGAATGGAAATACAGTATGCCAGAAATTACCACCTGAAAAGGAGTCATGGCAGACAAGTTATTCAACATCAGCTTTAAAGGCAGAGCTAGCAAGATGTGGAGATTGAATAGTGAAGAACTGAGTACGAGAAATTAGCTGAATTTCTTCAAACACATGGGCGAGAATGATACTGGAACACACACAATCCTGGCGGCAAGAATCAAAAACAAAAACCAAAAACACCTGCTATGCTGAAGAGCCATAAACCATGTCTGAAGGTGTTGAAAAAAGACTAATAGCAAGAGAACCTTGAAAAGCATTCTCTTACCATCACAAAAGGGGGCTGAGAGGTGACCTGAGAAAAACAAGTAGGTATATTCATGGGAAAAAAGCAACAGGTAGCATAATGTACTTGAATATAGAGAAGAAAGGAATAACATCAGCCAGTGCTCAGAAAACCTTGATGGACTGAAAACTGGCTCAGTGTCTGGGCCCAGCATGGTGACCAGTGGAACAGACTCTAGCTGGAAACCAGTAAATAGCAGTGTAGCCCTGGGGTCCAGTCCCACTCAGATCTTCTACTGATGAGCTGTGTGATGGAGCACAGAGTATCCTGGGCAGTGTGCTGATGGCACACAGCTGGTGAACCTGAACTGAGCACGAGCCAGTAAAATGCTTTTGCCTGTCTCATCACATCCCATGTGACCAGCAGCAAACCCTTTGGTGTGCTTGGCACGATTCTGCTGCCAGAGATGACCAGCAGGGGAACATGGAGAAGGTTTTGGTAGAACCTCTCTTCTCACCCTTCATATTACAAGAAATATGTAGGTGTGAAGTCCACCTAAGCCAGTTCTGATGTTCAAGTACTGCAGGGAAAGGTGACCCACCCTTTGTAAGGGCTGATGCTTGGCTCAGGGAAGACCATTATCTTTAGAAAGAGTAATCTGCAACAGAATGAAGACACCTATGGCACTCCCTCACCACCCAGATATTTACCAGAATAATTTACCTTGACTTCTCTGATTAGTTACCTCTGATCTTTTTGAATCTTCCCCTCCTCAAAGACCTATCTTTAAGGGAATTTTTTTCTTTTAAATTGGCTTTAGCACAACTCAGGTGTTATTAATTTCTCAAGAAATAACTACAGCAATAGAGACAAATGAGAGAGGTCATAGGATGGGAAAGGTGGGCAAACAAATTAAAAGCAAACAGTAGCAACAATTCAGATTAATTAGCTGATATTTTCAGGGAAAAAAATACTCTAATTGTTTCCAAAATTCCATCAGATGGAATCAGTGTTTGTATACATGTTTTGTTTGCATTTACATTTGTGATACATATCCACAAACATCCACATAAAATTAAAATTTCCTTTTTTTTAAATTTCTGTGGATGGAAATTCAAGTCAGGTAACACATCTTTAGGAAAATAGTGTGTGAAACTTTAAGATGATACTCCAAATAATTTTGTTTCCTTTGGTGGTTTTCGTTTGTTTGGTTTTGATTGTTTAGGGCTTTTTTTTCAATTGTGAGGGGTTTTGTAAATGGAATTAAAGATCACATACACACATAATGTATGGGTATAATAGGTACAGAATACTTTATGTATGTTTTAGAAATATTTAAAGAAATACACTAAGCTAATAGGCCTCCTCTGTTACTATGGTAATAAGAATTTTGTAAGAGGATATAAACACATAAAAGGTGTTTTTACTTCATATTGATACTAATCCACTCTCATATGTAATAAAACACACAAAGTAAAAGAAACTGAAAAATATAAGCTAAAATTCTAACAATGAATGTGATTTCTTACAAGAAACTTTTTGGAGAATAACAACACGTAATTTTCCATTTTGCTCTAAAGGTGATGATTTTTAAGGCAGAATTTTCATATAATCCATACCTGAAAAACATAATTCGGGGCATGCGGCATATTAAAATATCACAGAAATAGTAAAACAAGAAAATATAATGCATTATTATAAAGATCTTGGTTTAACTAACAAACACAACAACAAAAAAGTTCTCTTAAAGTAGCACTTACAGTGAGAACACAACCATTCATACATAATACTAATACATAATTACTAGTTAAGCAAAGAAAATATATATTGAGATGATCGCAGAAAAAAAGACATGGATATCTTCACCTTCACACCACTCCTGAAGGGCTCTGATGGCCTCTCTATCGCAGTGCAGTGATTTCAATGCCAAGCTCACCCATCTGCTACTGCACTTCACATGGAGACTAGTCCTTCATTTGCCACCAAGATAATTCAACCCAGAGTTTTCATCTCCTGCCTGTGGAGCCAGAATTTTTTTCCACCACCTTCTACAACTCTATCACAGCAGCAAAAAACAAAAAGCAAAGCCTCAATTATGTGAATAAACTTTAACTGGTTCTTTGCAATAGATGGCACACTTAGGAGTTTAACAAGACTCTAGTCTAACACCCAACTATCAAATTTGATTTACCTGTTTTATATCCTCTGTTAACACATAAAAACTGTGCTGCACAGTTTCTTAATGAAATAATTTTGTCTTATCCCTCTATTTGCATGATGAAAATATTCAAGATAAAAATTCTAAGGTGACTAAATCTTAATATGCAGTTTGGTAAAGTTCTAGTGAGTCCCTGAACAACACGTTTATCTATCCAGTAAAGCTTGCGTTAATGCGATGTAAGAGTTTGGCAAATTCAACTCTAATGGAGCATAAAAGTGCTTTTGCTTGAAAGTGAGATCATTTTTAAAAATTCAAAGCATGATCTCTTTTCCCTTTTTTTTTTTTCAGGAACAATCTGATACAAGCAGCAAAGCTTAAATAAACTAGAAACATTTCAAATGATCCATAAAGGATTAATAAGCACTGCAGGAAGTCCTATAGGCTCAGAGTATACATTTTCCATCTTTTTCTCCTGCGACAGGCATGACGTGAAATTCTAAACAGAACTCAAGTTTCAAAGTCACTGAATGTTAAGGTCTGCAGCTTTGATACCAGGGTAGAGTGGGGTCACCATCTTGGAATATTTAATTTAAATAGATAACAAAAATATTGATTTTATTAGCATAATAAAGCCCCCAAATTATGGCCCTTCACAAAATTCTTTTTCTACTCACAAATAGACGAATGGACAAAAGCAAGGCAAAAGGGGTAGTAGTAAGCTACAGGCCACTAATATAACAAGAACAAAATGACAGCTATTATTTTGGCAGAGATAATCTATGCTGAAACACAAAACACACACGCACACAATTTCTTTCAATACAATTTTCTTGTCTTCCCACTGACTTCTATGATTACCACAGAAAGCAGGGTTCTAAACACATTTCTCAATTGAATCTTCAATCAATAACAGTAAAAATTTGAGAAGGGAGATATGGGAAAACATATTATAGCATTAGTACGTGTTTGCAAAACAGACTGAACTTCCCAATATACATAAAAGTTGAAGGAGAAAAAAATAAAATAAAAATATATCAGTAACAATGTACCTTATACCTTTACTTTACTGAAAGTAGCAAAAGAAAAAGCTGCAACTCCAAAATTCAATCAGTAGCACAAATTGCCTCAAACTTGATCCAAGTGATCAAATTATGTATTTACACTTTTTTTTCACTTGTACCACAGCAAAAATAAGTACCACTCTTTTAAATTAAGGAATACTTCTCATTATCAAAATTATCAAAAAACCTCCAGGTATTCATAAGTACTTTTTAAACAGTGGAAAAGGGTGATAATTTAAAGTATTCACAGAAGGTAATAGAACTTATCTAAGCAGAATCTATGTACTGGTATACGCAGCATGGTGTAAAAGAAATGTTAGAAAAGTAAGAATGAGATCCCTGCAGAAATCCAAAATGACAAAACTTCTGGGGGAGGTCAGCTTGACCCAAACAGACTCAATTTGCCAGCAAGAATCCAGACTAACTCGAACACTGACGTAAGAGAAAAGACAAATAATTCATATCAGAATTGAGAGTTCCTCATGTTGAAAGATGGAAAAGTTTAGCCTCAGTTAAGCTTATAAGGCTGTTTACCACCCAGGCTTTCTGTTCAGAGCCAAAACAATCAACAGCAGAAACTGTTTAGGTGACAGTTACATATAAATTGGAGTAACTTCTTGCGGGAGTTGAAAATAGAAAAGATTCAGAAATGCAACAGACAAATAGAAAGTCATGAAAGAGCATAAATATAAAAAACCAGAACAGATAATACTGGCCATATTGGGGAGGGGAGGATGGAGAAAAGATGTGAGAATGATAAACGTTAGCTCACAGTAAGAGACTGATGCTGAAAGGCAAAAATTATGCTAAAATAATACATTAATCAAAAGGAAAAGTGAATGAAAAGAAAAAAGCAGAGGGGAAAAAAACTGAACAAAGGACTAAAAGAAATCATTTGTCTGTATAAAGGCAGCAGAAAGGCCTTGCTTGAAATGGTGTCTACAATTCTGGGCACGTTACTCAAACCAGACAGAAGAAACCAGTGTAAAGAAGAGCAACAAAACCAGCTCTATAAATAAAAAAGTATGATAGAGTAAATTTTTCTGTGGTTATAAACATAACAGACACAGTAATACAACATCACTTTCTGCAAACATTTGAAAATAAGGAAGAGCAGCTTTAGAGGAAAAACAAGCATGGCACAAAGAGTATCACAAAAAAGGGCAAATTTTGACTAATGGAAAGATTTTTATTACAAATTCTCAGGATTAACAGAATAATAGAAGATTAACATCAGAAACTGAAAAATGTTTAAGGCAGTAGCTGCCCTACGTCTGATAATGTGCAGCACTAAAAACGATCTACAAGCAATTCTATACTTGAATATTGAGAAAACAGAAGATGAAAAGGATTTTGATAAACAGTTATGGCCTTTGTGTACCCATGAAAACCACGGCTCACCTAAGAGAACATCAGTGCTTGCTGATATTTACCCAACACTATCCTAGCAAAAGAGGAAAAAAAGAAGTGCAAAAGACAGTCCATGAAAACAGAGGCTGACAAAAGAAAGCCTACAAATGTGGACAATACAGCATACAGATGATAAACCTGTTGTTTTGTTTACCTTCCTTTGCAATTCAAAACAGAATTGCAGTGAAGCTGAAAAGATGACAAAACCACAGCAGTGAAAACCAGAAATATTTTCAACTCTCTCAAATAGCCTCTGAAACTCCTTGACACGAAGTACCAGACAGAAGCTGTATCTGCAGAGACTCACACAGGCATATAGATGAAAACATTTCAGTCTTATCAGAAAAGTTATCTTCTAACTAGGCAGTTGCATCTCTTATCAAAAGTTTTACTGGAAAATTTGTCTTGGAGGAAGTTCCTTCAATCATTAAGTATTTAGATAAAGTTAGAGACCAATACTACACAGAGCAAATTTCTTCATTAAACAAAACCCATAGTTTAGTATTCAGCCAGTCTATGTCACTGGCCTGCAATGACCTAACAAATATTAAAAAATGAACCATTTTCTCAGTATCTAAACCAAATCTGAATACTTTATTTCTCATGATCTTCAAACTTGTCTCATCTTCAAAATATGTTCATTTAGGATTGTGGCAATGCTACAGAAAGCAAGGACTACTGCTGAAAGAAAGCTCTGGCTGCTGCACAGTTTGCAACAGGAGAGAACGGTACTTGCAACACCAGCGGGAAATGTCAGGCAAAACTATGAAATCTGTTATAGGTATGTTCTTCTACCTGCAACCACCCTCACCATTCTTGTTCAAATTAACTGCTCATTCAACCTTAAAAGCCAGTATTATAATATATAAAGAGCATGACTTTTTATTTGCATAGTTTAATTTAATTTAATAATGGAACCTCATGTTTCCCATTTCAGCCTTTTTTCTCTCATTTTCTGCAAATTATTCTGTCTTACAGCCACATGACAAATATTTACAATTGAGCAAAAGAGAGGTAAGTTTAAAAGGTACATGGATGAGGGTAAAGGAAAGGGCAATAGAATTCAGACAGCATAGACTGAACACCTTAAAAAAAACTCCAACTACTTTGAAGAATAATGATGACTCACAACAACAGCTCTTTATCACATACGATGAGACAGAAACAGCTTCTAGGACTACCTTATGAGGAAACAAGTTATCTGTAAATTAATTTATTCTTTTATTTAAGGAATGAATGATAATGCATTTCTTTGATTTCCACTGTGGAACTTTCACATATAACTGTAGAATATACTTTTATTTTTCAGAACAGTATCCTTCCTATTACTCAGATAAAATTTACAAGCAATTACAGAGGTGAGGTCTTTTATCTTTTTCAACAGTTGACCAATCTGGCTGTTTCGTATAACTAAAAATGAAAAGCTGTTAGGTGTTCAAAGCAGAAATCTGTTTTGCCAAAGGCATTATTAACAATTAATAATCATTACAGAGTGCCTTGTTTACCTGACCTTGTGTAAATTCAGCAGCCTTGTAATTAGACCCATATTTTGCATATTTGTATATTTCCATGCATAGAATTTGACTCACTCACTCATCCATTAAAATTTGCTTGACAGACATAGATGGATAACCAGGGTACAATTTGTATTTACTGGATTACAGAAAATTGGCCAAACAACACGTGAAGTTCAATGAAAGCATATTCTTGTCTTTCTCTTGTGAAAAATGTAAAAGCAATAACATAGCTGAGGCTGGCCCCAAGGTTCTCTAAAGAAGTAGCAGAATTTCAAGATCTGACAGTTATAATACAACTTTGCTCTAAAAAAAGATGTTGGGTTAAAAAACAGAACTAAGAAGAAACAACATTAGGCCTACATCTTCCTTCAGGCAATGCAACAAAGAATTCCTCAGTAGAAAGACCTATAAAAGTTAACACATTTCTCATATTTAATGACTTTCCAGTAACTTTCTAAGCAGCTGAAAGAACTCTCCTGTTCAGGAAAAGTCTTTAAATTTATGGCTTTTAAAGCATTACCACAATAATTAAATACTTCTATTCAATATGCTTACATGTTTGAGAATAACAGAAAGGTATCTCAACTGAGCAGTCAGTATGGAAAGCAACAATGCAGAACAGAACAGGGAATGAAGGAATTTGTTTACCTCTGTGTGTGTGCTGGTAGCTCATAAGGTCAGACAACCTCGTCCAGCAAGACATTTTACAGATTTCTTGTGAAGAAAATGAATTTTGTCCAAAAAGTCAAATTAGATGTACTCATTAAATATACAACTCTTGGATTTTTTTAAACAACTTTTATAATAAAAAGGGAATCTTTCCTAAGAGTTCCAAAACACTTAAAGAGACATAAAAAGCAAAACTTCTTTGGTAGCGCCTATTCAGGCACCGCTGGAGCATCCTACTAACAACTAAAGAAGGCTGCTAGAATTAATCTGAAGAAATTACCAAGACAGTGGGAGAGGTACATCCCTGACAGTGTTCAAGGCCAGGCTGGATGGGGCCCTGAGCAACCTTACCTAGGGGGTGACATCCCTGTCCATGGCAGGGGGCTGGAACTGGATGATCTTTAGGGTCCCTTCCAATCCAAGTCTTTCAATGATTCCATGAGCCTGCATTTTCTTTCACTAACTTATTTTAAGGATGTTGTGCTGCCTCTGATAGTCTTTCCTACTGAAACATAGTTTTTAACAGACTCCTAAGTCTGTGTCACATTTCATCTGTAACAGATAGTTCAGTGACTCACCTCAAGGAGAAGGCTGGAAACCTTGCAGCTAAAGAGTTACCTACAATTAAAATTAGAGTAAAAAGAATGGGAAGGAAAGAGATCTGTCTGGATGCCTTTTGTCTCTAAAAAACCAAAAATGGCCAGTAATCACACTGACCCCATCAATATGGGAGACTAAGCCTCGGTTATGATGTTGGCTTCTCTTACACAGATCTCTGTCTGGAAAGACCCACTTTAATTTATACAGAAACTTTTCATTATGAAAGTTTGCAATCACTCCCTAGATAATTTTCCTTATTTTCACTACCGTCTCAGATGCTCCTCAAACAGGTATTTGCTACTCCAGCCTTTTTCTGAATGACATTTGATTGCTGGGTGGCACATTGCCATGAGCCTCATGAAGCCCTTCAGAAATGGACACAGGACAAACACTGAAAATACAACTCGGGAGAAATCCCTGACCATTTCTTAGCAGATAATACAGCCTTATTTTCTAAGTCTTAGTGTGTCTGACTCACTCTTGTTGGGAAGCCTCCAAAGACAAACCAGAATACACAGAATTTAAATTATATTATGAATTCTCTACAAGGTATTTCAGTACCTTTTACTTGGGTGAGAGAGAAAGGATGTTAGATCATAAAACCACTTTATGTGTAATCATACATGAAATTCTCTCAAGGATCATATCACAGTTCAGTGATATGATTTTATTCTGCTGCTTAACTGATGGGGTTAAAAAATCCCACCAAAATCCTAACAAGGTGATCCCCAAAAGATGCCCCATTAAAGGAATAACTCAGTACAAATGGTGATCGCTTATCACAGAAAGAAAAAGAAACACAAAAAGCAGTAGGAGAGAGGGGGGATTTGATTAATTGCTTCCTTCCAGAAAGCATAAAAACCACATGCAAATACTAAAGAATGGTGTGAGAGAGCATCATCAACACTGCATGAACTACTGGAATACTATCTAATATTTCTAAATAGTTGTACTAATCTCAAGGGCATTATTCATAATCAGATAGATAGATGAGAGCACAGGTAGGTACACATAAAGAGAATTTCTACCAAATTCAAATTCTACATTCAATCTTTGTGTTTGATAGGTGGTCAGTAACAGGGAGCTTGGTATCTGCTAGCTCTATTGTAAGATCATCCAGCATTAAATGCCCCAGCATGAAAAAAATATATTATCCAGTAAAATTATTACAGCAATTACAAACTTACTGCAGAAATCTAATGTCTTATTCTGCAACAGAACCCAGCAGATGCCATTTTGTGCCTCTGCATATTGGGGGGCCAGGGGGTTCTCTGTTTTTAAACAACTCTGGCCTCTTTGCAGTATAGTCAAATGTTGCTTTGGATATTAAATTGAGAATTTATCTTAAATGGAAACAAACAACTTCGCTAAAAATTAGACATTTATGACTTGCAAATTACAGATACTAATTATTTTCAGTATATACAATTATGATATTCTCAAGAGGTATTAATTTTGGGACAGATGTGCTTTCATCATGTAATTTGGAAATTAAGTTACACACTCACGTATGGGAACTCAGAAGTCTGAATTTGTGTAAAGACAGGATTGATAGAAAGGAATTTTGTCTTGCTAATTTTCTCTCTCTCCCCACCCCCCACCTCTTTCTCTCTCTGATGAGAGTGAGTGTGGCCAGCAATCCTCACAGCTGGGTTGCCTTGCACTCAAAGGAACGGGGGCTGACTGCAGAGTTGATGAGGATACACCTCCACTTGACTCCACCTCCTGTTCTGTCCTTTCAGATAATTCTTCCAAATGCAGTAAATTCTAAAAATTTAAACAATTAAAACATACCAACTATCAAATATGCACAATGTTAAATACTTCACATTCAAGTCAGAGTGCAGAAATTAAGTCTTGCTAATGCAAACATCTTAAGAAAGACATTATAAATACACATAATCCAAAATGAAATACAGGAACTTCCATCAAATGAGGATAAAAGGAATAATATTGTTAAGTTGACCAAATTTTCATTAGGAAAGGATAGATTTTTATTACAAAAATGCTCTCCAACATGTGCATGTATATAATCTTCTAGGACAGGTGGTTATAAAAGATAAATTAAAAAAGAATACAAGAAAAATGCCAGCTAAATCAATATTTGGGATGATATTGCTGTAGAGTGGGTGTATTAATTAAATAAATTCATTTGGGAGTTCATAGTATCTTTATTGTCCACATTTGACCAGGAGACACCAATACAGAAAGGGAAAGGACAAAACAAAGAAGAGTTGTTTTCTGGTCCAGCATAAAAAACCAAACCAATCTTCAAACATCAACATTTGGTTTGTACTGTTCCATAGGAGGTGGAATGTACATATGCAAGGCATTCAAGTATCTGCTCCAATTCTGAAACTGAGATTGTTATTTTTAGATGTAATCAGTTCAGCCACTACATAAACATTCCTTTCTGGAAACCTTTTCTGATAGTGATGGATTTGTGAAGGCTCTTGCAGATGCCACTAACAAAGCTAATGACTTTGCCCAGGAAAAAAGGAAAAACATCTACTTGTCAAATTCTGCAGAGCCTTAATTTTCATGTAGAAATCTGGCCCACCTTTAGAAGACTTCAGAAACGTTTCTCTGGCACATTTATGGATTCAAAACCCAACACACTCACCCCTAGACTGGAGATAGCTGAACAGCTGAAAGTCTTCATACAGAGGAAAGTGAACAAGACTGTCATTAAGCTGCTCTAAGACTTTCAGCATGACTACAGACCCTTTTTCTTTTTGTCTTGTGTTATAGGATGCTGCAGCTGCAGGCAGACTGAAGACACAATAATATTAAGCATGGCATGGAAATAGAGAGGGGAGGTTCATCTGTAGGAATAAGGCTTTTAAAACAGAGTGCCATCACAGAATGCACAGGACTAAAGTACAGGCAGAACTGCCCCTTCAGCAGGCTCAACTTACAAAAGAAACAGTGCAAAACCCCCAAGTCAGAACGAAAGTAACAGATTAACTAATGATCAGTTAGTTAATGCAGAAGTAAAGCCCATCAGTAGATGCCACATGATGAAATGTAATCTGAAGCACAATCTAGCCAGCCTGACTCATAAGCTTCCAGGATTCTTCACAGAGACCAACACAAATCGTGCTACATATGGGCCAACAACTGTTTTGCAGCACAGTTTTACTGTCTGACAACACATACTGGAATAAGGTTCTGCACTCAAACCACACTATCTACCAAAGCAGGCATACAAAGCAGTTATTTCCTTAATACCTGTGCAATTAAAAAATACTCCACTTGTACATATCCACTGCAGGAAACACTCATATTTTGCAGAAAATAAACCCTGTGCATCCTGACTTGACTTCTGAACAAGACATTGAAGTAAACCCAAAACCCTTCTATGAAGCCATGTCTGATGTAATAGTGTTTGCCATTTCTACCTGCAGATGGTAACAGTCTCAATTAAGATGAAGTAACATCTCTTTTTAATCTCAGATGACCCAAAACTTTATTGGCTCTTTAAACTATTCCTTTCAAACAAACCTGTAGAACTACAGGTTCCACAATTCAGGAAGAGGAACAAATGTCAACTCTAAAACAGCACAGGCTGCTAAAACTGACCATGGTGTTTCCTAGGATACAGGATATCTTATAGAAAATTTGTTGCATTATAGCTGGTACTGCTTCTCTTGGCCACCATAAATGAAAAATTAGTAATTCCCCAGAAGCCTCACCCAGCTCAAGGGTCACTTTCCCCCTCCCATAGCACATGAATGAGCACATGAAGGCAGAAGAGTTAGCTAAATGGTGCTGCCCAGATTCACTGCTCAGAGGTTTTTCCACATATATAAACTTAATCCCAGGAACCAAGCTGAAAAGTCTGAAGTACTCCCCACTTGATGAGTTCAATTCTGAAATATTGACGTACTCACCCATTTTTCCCTCTCTGCACCAAATACTGAACCATCAACAAGACCTAAACAGCTGCTTAGATGAAGTTAAATGAAAGTTTTTTAAATTATCTTTTAACCAAAAAGCTTCCTTATGATGAGATTTTGAATACTGAAATAACTTCTGTTGAGGAACACCTTATTTAATTTTTCTAAGAACGCCTTATCAAGAAATAGAAGAGTGACTGAACATTGCTATAATTATTTTTGGCAACGGTAACTGCTTGAAACCAGAAAAAATGAAAATAATTCTTTTAACATCCAAGAGCAGGAGAAAAATAAACACCTGCAAAAGCCATTCCCAATATGCCAAAAGGAAAAGCATTTTAGGGCAAATATAGATGAAGTTTTTCATCTATGCCCTCCATTGCCTCCCAACCCCATGATTTTCTTACTCAATTATCTTTAGGAATGTGGACGATGAAAGACAGCATCAAACAAAACTGTTTACAAAAAGAAGGCAATTGAATGAAAAACATTTTAGTTTCCCAAATACTGTAAAAGTTATTTTAAGCTTACTTTTGAAGCTGAAGGAAAAAATCATGATAAAGACTGAGAAACTTTAGGTAACATAGAGCTACTTCAGTTATTACAAAACAATCCATATTTTTTTCCTTTTATATGCCCATTCAATTCTGAATTACCACAGAGGGTGCCACTTTAGGTTTTGGGTGTTTTAAAAAGGGCTTAAAGCAAGTAATTTTCACTTTCTAAAATCAGCATTGGTCTGCGGATCTCCATATCAACAGTGACTTCTAAGAAAACATTTCTAATAAGTACATCACTTTTAGGTCATGAACATCATCAAGCAAACTTAGTCTTACGGAAGGAGCAATGTCCAGAGAAATCCAGATTTTAACTCTGTTTGTCCTGATGGATGCAAGGTGTGTTTAGGCACTGTAAGAATTCCTGGTTACACAAACATCAACAGCATTAAGCATTCAAGCCCAACAGAACTTGTGCTCCTGTGTAATCTCCTGGCAAGCTGCCTCTGTTAAAAGTTCTATAGACTAATAGAGACTCAACCTGGTTTGTTTTTTTCAGAATTGGTTGGTCCACATTACTGTAGTATAAGGTATTAACTACATCAGAATTCCATGAGAACTTGTGGTTTTAAGACTTACTTTATTCCTTATTTAGATTACCTGGACTTTTCTTTCTTGTAATGTCTCTAATTATAGACTAGTGGGATAATTTTCCATCAAACTTTAAATTGAACCTAAAAAACCTAAAATAATTTAAAACTGCTCTCTAAAACTCCTGTAAAAAGAAGATGAACAACAATCTGTTCAAGACCACTGATTTTTTTATAAACCCTCTTGTGATTCATTATTTGTTATTAAAACAGACTCAAGAGCAGCAAATCCTCCAAATCCATATAGTATCTGTAGCACTTCTGTCAATCCAAAGTATCCAAAGGAGGACACATTTGCTCACTCACTCTCAAGCACCACCAGTAATGCCATTGTGGCAGATTTCTCCACAGGATGCACAGATCTGGCCAAGATTTTAAATTCTTGGCTACAGAATCTCATAACAAATGCTGCTACTGGTACACCAAAGCTACACACTTTGCAGCCAGTTTAAAGCCAGATCAGATACACTGAGCAACAACTGCATCCCTCTACTGCAGCACAAACCTGCTCTCCAAGCCTTGCTGAAA